>NC_063051.1:35734069-35744069 GCF_018812025.1 Megalobrama amblycephala
ATCGACCACGGAGGAAACGTGTGAGCCCCCGCAGATGGAGAGCTACCACCCACCGCGGCGCGCCAGCCAGAGCCTGAAGATAAGAGGTCGGCGTGGACCCTCGCCCTGGAAGAGGAGCCACCCAGTGAGTCTGACCTATTGTTACCTTCGACCCTGTCTAGTCTCCATCTCCCTCCGTCACTGCTGGAGGTTTGCAGCCCTTCATCTTCTCCTGTAATGTCAAGCAGTGACATCGAGCCTCAGGTCCTGCAACCACCATCAGTGCCTGAGTGGATAGATCCAGTGGCTTCACATCCAGCCTCAGATCGTCTCGCTCCGTCTCGGCCTGTCCACCTGTCGGCTCCACCTTGGCTCCTCCCACCTTCGGCTCCAGCAGACACCCTCGTCCCACTGACTCCCCCTTGGTCAGTCATCACTTCACCTTCACCATGGACTTGCGGACCTTCAGTTCCACACCCCTGTGGCTGCAGTGGGCTCCTCTTTCCCTTCGGGTTTGCCTCGGTCCTCCATCACACCGGAGTCGCCTCAGTCCTTCGGGCCGTCTGGCCTCCACACCACCTTGGCTCCTTTCATTATCTCTGTGCATTTAGTTCCTCTGATTTCAGTCTTTGGTTGTCGGTTGTTGTATGTGTTTCTGCTGAACACACTGTTACGTCTTTGCGCCTTCATTTAGATTAAACCTTGTATCTACTTTGAATCTGCCTTTGTCTGTCTTCATCTGGTGACAATTCAGACTGACTTAAATGTAAATCATTATTCTCAAATCTGATTCATGCTTGCACATATTCTGTTCCAATTTTTACTTAGTTCTTTACAAGCTTAAGAAAATTAAGATCTCATTTTGGTAAGTTAACAAATACTGAACTTGCACACTCAAGCAAACCAAATAAAGTGTGAACCACAAACTCAGAAATGATCGTTGTTGCTACGGATACCGTCGTACAGTCGGGTAAATACTGTAAGTTCGTGAAGCAGTTCTCATCTTTTCTTTCAGATTCATTTGATTTCCTTTGGGCTCAGTGTCGTTTCTCTCAATGAGGTTAATAACAATAAATTAAGAGAGTCCCACACACTCTTTTCTCTCCAAATACTGTGTTTTATTGAACATTACCAGCGTAAAGGTTCATTTGACGAGGGCTGATTACCCTTATGATGATCATCTTGAACACACCCATCATTTCTCATGACTGCGGTGCGCTGATAAATATTTCCCTGTTAAAAGCTTTGCATTGTACATACATTAGTAACCAGAAAGCAAAAAAAAAAAAAAAAAAAAAAAAAAAAACAGTGAAAGTCTCACTGTCTCTATTTATTGAACAGATGTTTATAGACCCCAGAGGAGATAACAGAAAATATTATTCCAGATAGCACATTATATAATATATATAAATATATATATAAAGTTGAGGTAAACATGATATGAACTACTTTTATTCTACTTTTAAGTATAATATCCCACAGTAGTGGGACATTGGTAAAAGACCTGCGTAAAGATTCTTCAAAACTTTTCCTTTGTGTTTCACAGAACAACACAGGTTTGGAACGACATAAAGTTTGATATTTAAGCCAGAGTTTTTAATGAACTTGCTTGTGTTTAGCGTTGTGTGTTTTGTGTTTATCAGTTTGAGGGTTCAGGGTTAATGATAATGAGGTTTCGGTTCAACTGCAGTCAGGATAACAGGCTATTCACCAACATTTATCGAGGGCAGAGCCGCTCACACACACACACACACTCACACACACTGCAGCATGTGTTGGCTGGGCGAGTCGCTGTGGCCTTTAGCTGGCGTTGTACGGTTGGTTGTGCATGTTATAGTGCAGCGCTAGAGCGTGTGTAGCTGTAGGAAGCTGCATTAGTGTGATGTTAATGAGCGTGTGAGAGCTGAAATAGCTCTTCCTGTTGTACCGCTGTGAGATCATCAGCATTAATGCAGCGGGGCGCGAGAGGACAGGTGCTCGGGTCACGGGCGCAGACCTCCGGCACGGGTTTAACAGATTCTGGTCAGCTGGAAAGTGACAAACTACAGACAGAGTCAAAGGGACAGTTCACACAAACATGGTCATTCTGGCATCATTCACTCGCCCTCGTGTCGTTACAAACCTTTCTTCTGTGGAACATAAAACAAGACATTTTGAAGAACGTTTCTACTGTTTTTGTCCATACAGTGAACATCAAGATCCAAAACAACAAATGTAGATGCAGTTGAGCTTTTTGAGGAAAAAAAAAGTCTGCTGCATTACACAGAGTGTATCAGGGTGTATCGCCCTCAAAAAAGCATATATTTCATATTCCTATTTATCTAACGCTCCTGTCAACTTTCTCAGGCACTTCAGGCCCTTTAAAGGGCCGTTCACATTCACCACAATGTGCACTGTAGGTAAAAACTGACCAGAAGACATTGATTTTGAGACCTAGTGATCCGCCTACTTAGAAACCTTCTAAAGCATCATATACAGATCGAAGATTAGGCTGCAAAATATACAAGAATCCCTGAGAAAAATCAAGAGAAATGACAGTTATAATTTATTCAGAGCTGAAACTTATCAATCAGTTTTAATATAAATAGCTTAACCTAAATCCAATTAAATTATTTTTCTATTTTAATATTTTTTTATGATTACTAGAGTATCTTTAAATTGACAACATGTAGCCGCCAAACTCTATTCATCAAAAAATCCAGAAAAATAAAATGTATGATGGTTTCCACAAAAATATGAAGTTTTCAACATTGAATAACATTGAATTCACTGTTTTTACTGTATTTTTAATCAAATAAAGGCAGCCTTTCTGAGCAGAAGACTTTTCTTTCAAAAACATTAAAGAATCTGACTGACCCCAAGCGACTGACCGCTAGTGTAGATGTCTATTTAGGCAGGAAGGCAGCGCACTAGGCTTTGGAACAGAGCCGAAGTCAGAATCCGAGTTCAGATAGTGGCGATCTGTGAGAAACGCATTAATCTGGCCCGTGCATGAAGTCATAATTATCGTGAAGCTCAAATCCTAAATGTCCAGGGAGACGTGAGGTCATTTAGGATTCTGAGATAAAATCAATAGATTTCTTTTACCTTCTTTATTTATTTCTGACAGTCTGACAGAAGGAAGCCGCCGCACACGTCTAACAAGAGCCATAACTCTGGATTGGTCATATTACGCTTGGCTTAATTGTTCCCTGTCAATTGCGTGTGCAGTATGTAAGTTTACCGAGTTAAATAAGGTAGTTGTTCTTTGTGTTTGGCCATTATTAAGTTAATTTTAGTGCTGGAACGAATCACAGGGGGACAGAGGTCAATAACTTTGAGACAGTGAGACGTCGAACGGTAAGAGCATCGCTTTCTCTCCATTAGCATCTCACATGATGTTTATTCTGCAATCACAAGTCGACATTTCCTCTTGATCTAAGACATATTAGCGTGAGAGGAGAGTCCCTAAATCAGAAGAGGAACACTTTCCATAGCGCGCCGTTCCTCCTTCACCTCGCTAATGTCCTCTAATGGACTTTAATTCAGTTAAGCTTTAATTAGATCTTGGCTGAAGAGGAAAGCATTACGCTGCGCTGATGTTTCCTGTGAGTATGAAGAGAGTTTTATCTGTCTTAAAATAAGTGTCGAACGCATCAGTGCGACCGACCGCAGCATCTGACGCGAGGGCCGGATCACCACCGTTCGGATCCGCCTCAGTTCTTCCAGGATTTGCTTCCCTAAACACTTATTAAAGGTTTGGTTCGCTCAAAAATCCTCTCATAATTCACCCACACTGTTTGTTTCTCTGTGGAACGTAAAAGAAGATACTTCTTTAGGGCTTCAGTGTCGTTTGGTTCCCAACATTCTTCAAAATATCTTCTACATAATAGAGAGAAAGACACGATGGCAGAATTTTCGTTTTTGCGTGAACTATTGACAGTTTGTGTCAGAAATGTGGTTGAAATAATAACAATAATTTATATATAAATTATTGTTATTCCTTCAGAATGATTTCTGAAGGATCATGTGACACTGAAGACTGGAGTAATGATGCTGAAAATTCAGCTTTGATCACAGGAATAAATTACACTTTACTATATATTCACATAGAAAACAGCTGATTTACACTGGAATAATATTTCACTGTTTTACTGTATTTTTGATCAAATAAATGCAGCTTGATGAGCAGAAGAGACTCTTTCAGAAACATTCAAAAATCTCACTGACCCCACACTTTTGATCTGTAGTGCCCACACGGACACATCTGTCTGTCTGACTTTTCTCTTTCATGTCTCATGGCAAAACAAACAGCTGCATACAGGCGGTGCGTGTTTGTGTGTTTTGTTCTCTCTGTCTAAAGACTGGAAGAGGGCGATTCGCACCTTCACCCGTGACACGCCGTCATTTGTGCAGCTGCTCTGGGCGGGCGAGTTCACATCAGACCCCCGCGGCACATAAAAACACAAAATCACACCGCAGAGATCATTAGATGGATTCGTCAGGACGGTGTGAGTGTGTGGGACGGAGTGCCGTCCATCTCTGTCCGTCCCGCGAGATTCAGAGACTCAGCATTACCTCCGTTCACTGACTGACATGCTTGAATCATTTATTAAAAACCTGCGACGGCTGTGCTGCATGTCACATCATGTTAGAGTTCACACTGAGCACTGCGGACACACACACACACACTCACACACACACACACACACACACACACACACACACACACACACACACACACACACACACACACTTTGCTTTGATCGTCAGGTGGGACGGGTGTCCAAGAGATACAATTACCACATTGGCTAAGTGCTGGAGGTTGGTGAGGTGACCTTCCATCGAGTGTGTGTGTGTGTGTGTGTGTCCCTCATTGCTCTCCATTTGTGGGAAAATTGTTGTTTATGGCTGTGGTGTTTTATTGGTCAGATGTTGTGTTTGGCCGTTTCCCAGCACAGAGTGACCACTGATGATCACTTAACTGCTCCATACTGACCGCCAGAGGAATAAATAACACATAACAGGATGATTCAAGAAGAGCGGCAGAATAATAACAATAAAACTTCATTTGCATGTTCTGAAGCAGACGGCAGAAGAACGAGTGTTACAGTCAGATAATGACAGACGTGTGTGTTTGAGATCCAACACTGCGGACGCCAGGAAGAATAATTCTGCGTGCAAATATCCTGATGACATCACTGTCAGGATGATTTTAAACGCAATATACTCAATATTATTGTATATTAATATTAAAGTCTAGGAGAGATATATAAACACAATTTATATTCAAATACTAATATTCAAAGATTTTCTTTTTTTTTTTTGCGGGAAATTAATACTTTTATTCATCAAGGATGCATTAAATTGATCAAAAATGACAGTAAAGACATTTATAATGTTACAAAAGATTACATGTCAAATAAATGCTGTTCTTTTGAACTTTATATTCATCAAAAATATATTCAAATAGAAAACAGTTATTTTAAATTGTAATAATATTTCACAATATTACTGTCGTACTGTATTTGTGGTCAAATACATTCAGCTTTGGTGAGCAGAAGAAAAGCATAAAAAAATCCTTCTGACCCCAACGGTTCAACGCTACTGTATTAACTTCAAATCTAAAAGTAGGTCGTATCTCAGGCTGAAAATATCTACAAAACAAAGCACTGAACGTATAAATAATACAACATTTACTTCCTGATGGATTTTAAAATTAGTTCCTTTTATTCAAGTAAAATATGGTTCAATTTGTCTGAATCGGGCAGAACGACTCTTACGTGTGTCCGACGCTGAAGCTTCAACCTGGTGTGACGTCCTGAACAGATCCACAGTGTTTTCCGCAGTTCTCCAGTCCCAGATTTAACCAGATTTTTCCAGGGTATTAAATGAACAAAAGCGACGGTTCTCGACCTCCCCGGCACTGAAGCACTTCTGATCAGTTAATTTGCATTCGTTTAGTTTGGATCTGTAGCAGATTCAGTGATGACATTAATGATGTGCTTTAACTGATGATTTTATACAGAATATTCAAGAGAAATTATGTCCATAACTCAGAATATCCACACTGTTTTTTTCCATGTATTTTTTTTTTCTGTGCAGCTACAGCGTAAATATTAATTTACATTATTATTGCTGTTATTATTGCTGTATGTGAAATATTGTAACAGATTATAAACAGAACAGGATCACGCACCTACTTTAAAATATTCTGGAATTAAGAATAAACAGTATTTGAAATGATTTAGTTTAAGATTCCGAGAAATCCTGCAAGAGAAATCAGTTTAATCACAAGCTAAAAATAAAGCGATCAGCACTGCATTATGTTTTAAGCTGATGTGAGTGACTGAAGGAGAGAGATGATGATGATGATGATGATGCTGACAGGTGCAGGTCTGTCCATGCATTAAACACACACTGGGACTGAGAGTCTCTCTCTCTCTCGTCACAGGCTGTAAATGGCTTCATTAAAGGCGGCGCTGTGGGGAATGTGTGGAGTATTTATGAGGGTGAATATGGGCAGGTAGCAGCAGACGTTTGTAACGAAACGTCCATTAGAGGGATGAGAGAAGATGCTGCTCCCATGGCGATGCTGAATCTGTCGGCATGGCGACACGGGGCACATATGCTGCCAAACGGGATTTGCAATGAAAGGCAGTAACGGAGTGACGAGAGCGAGTGTGTGAGAGAGAGTTAAAGTGTGCCGTCTACAACAGGGAAAAAAAAAAATAAAAGAGTAAAAACTGTGTTAAAATACTCAGAAACGTCCTGATATTGATGCTCAGACGCTCATATGAAGGAACGAGAGCAGCAGCAGGGGTCGCCGCGGGTCACATGTGCAGATGGCCCTGTTTTTCTCATCTAAGTTGAATGTAAAAATTTGTGACACAAAGTGCTGCATTTCATCTCGGTTTAGTTCTGACAGGACAGATAATGGCACAGTTACACACACACACCTACTGATTAATGCATGAACCATGTGCTCACCTAGAGCTGATTTACTGCACACACACACACACACACACAAATCCTTGTTTATACTACTTTGTTTCATCCAAATGACCCCACTAAGATAGTAAGATGAGGAATTTATGACACTGTTGGGTCCTTTAATCGGTCTCTATCTTAAAAATCATATATAAGAATGTTTAACAAAATCTTAAACGTCACTATAGTATGAACCTATACCTGACCCACCCGTCACAGGACACTAACGTAATTCTAACATTCTAACATTCTAACATACACATAAAAGAATGTTAAATTACGTTCCTGTGACGGGTGGGTTTAGGTATAGTGTAGGGAAGGACGATAGTAAATTGAGTCAACATTTAGACTCACACAAAAGAATTTGTCCTTGTAGGTCTTCTGGACCCACAAGTTCACACATACTAACACAGAGAGACACACTCTCTCTCTCTCTCTCTCTCTCTCACACACACACACACACACACACACACACAGGTTTATTTTGCTATCTTAGTGAGGACTCTGCTTAGGCGTAAAAGTTTTTATACTGTACATTCAACCCCCCTACACTACCCCATCCCTAACCCTATCCATCACAGAAAACTGTCTGCATTTCTACATTTTTAATAAAACATTGCTTAGTATGTTTTTAAAGCTACTTTAAATATGAGGACGCATATTCAATGTCCTCATATTTCATGTTTACATCGTAATACCAGTGTAATACACACGTCATTATGCAAATTTGTGTCCTTATAAATCACAAAAACAAACACACGCACACACACACACACACACACACACACACACACACACGCACACACACACACAGATCAATGAGGCAGTTTGTTGATTGTAATTGGTTTGAAGTTCAGGCCATGTGTAAAATGAGATTTGGTAGACCAGATGAATCTACTGACCCATCCTCAACACACACACACACACACACACACTCTTGACCTTTGACCCTGACACACTACAGTCACCCATGAGTGACACTTGCTGACCAGAACAAGCAGTGACCCTAAAATGCCCCCGATTTACCCTAATATCACACACTCACACCCGCCGCTCACCCCTAACACACACAGAGAAACTTCTGATGGCTGAACAAACTCACAAAACTGACTGACTGACTGTGTGTGTGTGTGTGTCTCCAGGGTCCATGAGGAACAGCAGCTTGAGCTCAGCAGGGTTAAAATACACACAACAACAACAACTACATGCAACTCGCAACAACACTATGGTGCTCTGCGTGGTTGCCATGGTGTTCTTTGAGGTTGCTAGGGTGTTGCTATGCTGTTCTGCATGGTTGCTAGATGGTTACTATTATGTTTTGGATGGTTGCTAAGGTGATCTCTGTGGTTGCTAGGGTGGTCAGTGTGATTACTAAGATGTTGCTATGTCATTGCTATGGGGTTTTGGATGGTTGCTAAGGTGTTACTATGTGGTTTCTTACTGAGGCTTGGGTCCCTCCTTCAGTGTGCGTCTCTGGGATTGATCCAGCAGTTTTCTGGTCCAGTGTTAGACGTTTGTTCACATCACTATCAGCAAATATGAGCAACACTGCAGTACTATATTGCATAAAACATTTGAAAGTGAACTAATCCTTTAAGGTGTAAAGACACGATCTGTAAGTGTTTAAGAGAAATAAAGCTCATCGGGGGTCACACATCTCTGTTTATGATCCAGAGAGAAAAACCCGGCTCTACTGTAAGCTGCGCAGACGCAGCCGGAGTTTGATGGCATCGGTGCTGATTCCCGCAGACGCAGGTGAGCGCGTGTCGTGCCGAGAGCCCCGGGCAGACATTAGCTGCTCATATTAATTGTCATGTTTGATTGCAGGTTATTAGTGCAGGCTGCATTGTTGTTGTTTGTAAACAGGCACGCAGGTAATGCACCAATGATCGTGGTGCTCGGCCCATCTGCTCCCCGCAGCACACACACACACACACACACACACACACACATGCATATTCCGTGTGCTGTGTACTCTAATAGGTTTCCCCAGCTGTTTCTATTCCTGCCGCTCTCACGGGTCGTGCATTTGCCTCTTGGCTTGCGCCCAAAGTCTCGTTCAGAGCGCAGATAAACACGAGACCTCTCGTCCCGCGGTGGACCAGCATCCCACACCGGATCAGGTGTTGCAGGTGGCGTGTTAGACGGCGAACCTGCCCGTGACCCGCGCCTCTCCCCCCCTCCCGCCGCCGCTGCGGCCGCGTCTCAGAGGCTTTCAGAGCCGATTGTTCGCGGTTGTAATTACATGTGCATTAATTGATAAGGTGGAAAAGCGGCATTGATTTGGTGTCAGAGACGAGGATCTGAAGCCCACTGCGACTGTAATGACCGCTCAGTTCTGCACTGACAACTTCAGTTTCACAACACGTCCACTTCCAAACAACGGACGACTCACACACACACACACACATTAGAGAAGAGAAAAAGCACAAAGACCAAACTCACACACACAAAGATACAGCTGCACCTAAAACTACTTCAAACTGCATTTTGCTAAATTTTTTTTGAAAAATATTAAGCATTTGTGCAGAATGTTAATTGAGAGTACATGCACAACAAATGAATTTGTCACACTGCAGAATCATTTCAAAAGAACTACTGATGGCAAAAGCTGATCAAAATGAAAAAAAAAAACTGGCACGACTGAAGATATGAACTTATACATTCAGACACATTTTAATCTTGATAAAGTTCAGGAAAGGGTTATGCAGCTATTTGTGTTTGTGCAGAATTCAGTCTTTGTGTTTAAAACAGAAAGAGAGACAGAGATTCAGCAAAAACATAGCAGGTTGTGTTATATTATGAATTATATTGTGAAGAGTGGCTATATTCACTAAACAGCACAACCTCACATGCTTTTATACAATAGTTAATGCAAAATATAGTATAGAAAAAATACATCATTTTATTTGATTAAGGTGTAGTTTTCTGAATTAAATTGATTGTGTATTCCTTTTACTATAACAGATCTAGTCGTGTCAGGTACAGTAAGATCAATAATCAGTCTGTATGTGAGCTGTGAAGTGATTCACACAGTACTTTACATTTTGTA
>NC_063051.1:36124069-36154069 GCF_018812025.1 Megalobrama amblycephala
TGAGATGGCTGGAGGCTGATGGGAGTTCAGTTCTGTACGGACATACACATATTAAAGCTGTCGATTTAACGTGTTAATTTAACTAGTTATGGAACAATAACGTGGTAAAATAATTTGACGGATTTAACACACCCACCCCAGACCTACGTAGTTCATCTTACATTTCAAACAGTTGATTGGTGACGAATATGAAGCAGGGAAACAACTCACTGTGTGATGAAGCCTATAGGACGCAGTTAGAATCCATGAATCAGCCGAATGAATCGAATGAATGAACGACTCAATGACTCTTTTAGACATTTACCACCACCTACTGGCAGGTTTATGTTCTTATTTAGAGTATTATTTCATTTAAAAATATTTTCATATTTTGGGGATATTTATTTAATCAAAAATGAAAATTCTGTTTATTTAAATTTACTAATTCTCATGTTGTTTCAAACCTGTAAGACTTTCTTTCTTTTGCGGAACATAAAAGATATTGTGAAAATGTTGCTGCTTTGATCTGTAAATATATCAAAATACCAATTCAGATGCAGCTTCTGAAAATGGCCGTTGAAGCCTAAAATTTTGCGTTAAAAATTCTATGTTGAATCAAATAAAATATTTTTCTTTCTAAAGCTACTTTTTGTAACGTCTATTTGATGCTTTTCTCATTTAACACAATAATGACTTTATGATTAATAATGACTTATCTTTTCAGGGTCACTTCTCAGGCAAATTTAATGTGCGATTAATTAGATCTGCACATCATGTAATTAAATGACAGCGATTAATATATTTCAATATAATATATATTTAAAACTACATACATATTTTAAAAAGTCATGTAAATTAATAAAGTCTTAAAATATAATATAGTAAATATTATAAAAATAATAGAAATGCAAATTTATCTAGTTACATCAATATTTTATTGAGTAGAAACTTCCATTTGGGAGTTAAAAATGCTTTTTAAAACCTAATAATCAAAAAATAGTGAACCCTGAAGATCATTCAGTTCTTGGATCACCTGAATTTACAAAAATAATTACTAATTAATTATATATATATATATATATATATAAATTTGCATATTTATTACATATATATAATTATTGCAAAATATGCAAATTATGCATGTAAATATTTAATATATATATATATTATATATATATTAAAAACTAGATAAATATTTATTATCTAGTCGTGTAAATTAATAAAATCTTAAAAATGCATGCATAAAAATGCAAATGTATCTAAATGTATCTATCTGTCAATATTTTTTTGAGTAGAAACTGCCATTTTGGAGTTAAAAAATCATTTTAAAAGTTCATCTAATAAACTAAAAACAGTAGAGAAGCAATTTAAATTTGTTCTTTCACATTCAGTTCTTGGATCTCCTGAATTTACAAAAATAATTACTAATTATTTAAATTTAAATATTTAAATATATATATATACATATATAATTATTGCAAAATATGCAAATTATGCATGTAAATATTTAATATATATATTTAATATTTAATATATATATTATAGAGAAGTAATTTAAATTTGTTCTTTCACGTTCAGTTCTAGGATCTCCTGAATTTACAAAAATAATTACTAATTAATTCTTTTAATTTAAAAATTATTTAATTTAAAATTGTTTATATATATATATATATACACACACACACACACACACACAATAATAATAATTAATAATTATAATATTTAATTAACAATTAATAATTATTGCAAAATATGCAAATTATGCATGCAAATATTTAAGCAGTTTGAGATCGAATGGAGACTAGATTACGTCATTGGCAGTGCTTCATGGGAGTGGGCGGAGCTAAATAGTTTTTTTGTAATGAGTTGTTTATTTCGGTTCTCTGATCGGTAGAGATTTCTCTGCAGAATCATGGGTAATGTAGCGTTCCACTAAGAATTACACCATTGAACAATTATTTTAAAACATACCAAAAATAATTACAGGTTAATAATTATTCCATCGATTAACAGCCTCGTAGCTCTTTATCATGAAAAATCAGTTCCTGTATGGAGAAAATGAATGGAATTTTTACTCCCATATCCCGACTGTTGTGCTCTATTTTAGAGCAGTTATATTAGTGTATGTGAGCGAATGCAACAACAGCACAAAATCCATAATCACACACACACACACACACACACACACACACACACACACACACTGAAGGATATTCCACCATGGCTTGGATTCCGTTCCTCTTGAAGATCACGATCCGCAGCACATTTCCGATCGGATTACAGACTGTGTACAAAACATCCTAGAAGATGAAGATGAGAAGAGGTTCAGAAGAAACCTTCAGAGAGGCTCATGTGACGTGTAACAGGATCCAGTTTACCGTGGTGATGGGGTAGAGCGGGTTCTGGATGGACAGCAGCAGCACTTTGTTCCCGCTGTTGGGGTCGTCGGCGTTGGTGGGCCGCGTGATGCGTTTGCTGGTGGAGTAGTTGAAGTAAGCCTGCTGACCGGCGATGTAGACGGGCTCCTGGGAGCCGCACGCCACGCAGCGGTCGGCGCTCTGAACCTCCTCGAACTCCACCAGAGCCTGACGCTTGAATGGCATCATCATCACGTAACTGCAGGAGAGGAAGACGACCGTCAGGACAGTGATATTACAGCTTTTATTTCATTATGTGCTTTTTAAATTTTTTATTACAGCTCAAATGTTTATATTTCAACAATGAACTGGAGTAAAGACAGTTATATTTTGGTCTTCCGGTAAAAAATCCTTCACTGCATCACTAATGATCAGTACATTTGAAAAATATACAGCAGTTTATCTGCACAAAAACAGCATCAAATATTAACACAACTAACAAGAAGTCTACAAAAGGAATACTGAAGGACTGAAATGAACCGAACGAATCAAATGTGCCGTTTGTGATGTTGAGATGTTTAAAACAATCGCAGATGTCACAGCGCATTCTGTGGTCATGAGATGCTCATAGTGACTATAAATAAACTCATATGACCTTGTTTTGTGTCCGGGAAAGAGACAGACAGAGAGAGACTTCCTATCTTCCTGTTCTTCCACATTTGATCCGTGTCTTTCCTACAATCTAAAAAACACTGGGTTAAAAATAACCCAGGTTGGGTTGAAAATGGACAAACCCAGTGGTTGGGTTGTTTTAACCCAGCGATTGAGTTGTTTTAACCCAGCGGTTGGGTTGTTTTAACCCAGCGATTGGGTTGTTTTAATACAGAGGTTGGGTTGTTTTAATACAGAGGTTGGGTTATTTTTAACCCAACGATTGGGTTGTTTTAACCCAGAGGCTGTGTTATTTTAACCCAGCGATTGGGTTGTTTTAACCCAGAGGTTGGGTTGTTTTAACCCAGCGATTGGGTTGTTTTAAACCAGCGATTGGTTTGTTTTAACCCAGCGATTGGGTTGTTTTAACCCAGCGATTGGGTTGTTTTAACCCAGAGGTTGGATTGTTTTAACCCAGCGATTGGGTTGTTTTAACACAGAGGTTGGGTTGTTTTAACACAGAGGTTGGGTTATTTTAACCCAACGATTGGGTTGTTTTAACCCAGAGGCTGGGTTGTTTTAACACAGAGGTTGTGTTCTTTTAACCCAGCGATTGGGTTGTTTTAATCCAGCGATTGGGTTGTTTTAACCCAGCGACTGGGTTGTTTTAACCCAGCGATTGGATTGTTTTAACCCAGCGATTGGGTTGTTTTAACCCAGCGATTGGGTTGTTTTAACCCAGCGATTGGGTTGTTTTAACCCAGAGGTTGTGTTGTTTTAACCCAGCGATTGGGTTGTTTTAACCCAGCGATTGGTTTGTTTTAACCCAGAGGTTGTGTTGTTTTAACACAGAGGTTGTGTTATTTTAACCCAGCGATTGGGTTGTTTTAACCCAGCGATTGGGTTGTTTTAACCCAGCGATTGTGTTGTTTTAACCCAGCGATTGTGTTGTTTTAACCCAGCGATTGGTTTGTTTTAACCCAGCGATTGTGTTGTTTTAACCCAGCGATTGGGTTGTTTTAACCCAGCGATTGGGTTGTTTTAACCCAGAGGTTGGGTTGTTTTAACACAGAGGTTGGGTTATTTTAACCCAACGATTGGGTTGTTTTAACCCAGAGGCTGGGTTGTTTTAACACAGAGGTTGTGTTATTTTAACCCAGCGATTGGGTTGTTTTAACCCAGTGATTGGGTTGTTTTAACCCAGCGATTGGGTTGTTTTAACCCAGAGGCTGGGTTGTTTTAACCCAGCGATTGGGTTGTTTTAACCCAGAGGTTGTGTTGTTTTAACCCAGCGATTGGGTGTTTTAACCCAGCGATTGGTTTGTTTTAACCCAGAGGTTGTGTTGTTTTAACACAGAGGTTGTGTTATTTTAACCCAGCGATTGGGATGTTTTAACCCAGCGATTGGATTGTTTTAACCCAGCGATTGGTTTGTTTTAACCCAGAGGTTGTGTTGTTTTAACACAGAGGTTGTGTTGTTTTAACCCAGCGATTGGGTTGTTTTAACCCAGCGATTGGGTTGTTTTAACCCAGCGATTGTGTTGTTTTAACCCAGCGATTGTGTTGTTTTAACCCAGCGATTGGGATGTTTTAACCCAGCGATTGGATTGTTTTAACCCAGCGATTGGTTTGTTTTAACCCAGAGGTTGTGTTGTTTTAACACAGAGGTTGTGTTGTTTTAACCCAGCGATTGGGTTGTTTTAACCCAGCGATTGTGTTGTTTTAACCCAGCGATTGGGTTGTTTTAACCCAGCGATTGGTTTGTTTTAACCCAGCGATTGGGTTGTTTTAACCCAGTGATTGGTTTGTTTTAACCCAGCGATTGTGTTGTTTTAACCCAGCGATTGGGTTGTTTTAACCCAGAGGTTGGGTTGTTTTAACACAGAGGTTGTGTTATTTTAACCCAGCGATTGGGTTGTTTTAACCCAGAGGTTGGGTTGTTTTAATACAGAGGTTGGGTTATTTTAACCTAACGATTGGGTTGTTTTAACCCAGAGGCTGTGTTATTTTAACCCAGCGATTGGGTTGTTTTAACCCAGAGGTTGGGTTGTTTTAATACAGAGGTTGGGTTATTTTAACCCAGCGATTGGGATGTTTTAACCCAGCGATTGGATTGTTTTAACCCAGCGATTGGTTTGTTTTAACCCAGAGGTTGTGTTGTTTTAACACAGAGGTTGTGTTGTTTTAACCCAGCGATTGGGTTGTTTTAACCCAGCGATTGGTTTGTTTTAACCCAGCGATTGGTTTGTTTTAACCCAGCGATTGTGTTGTTTTAACCCAGCGATTGGGTTGTTTTAACCCAGCGATTGGTTTGTTTTAACCCAGCGATTGTGTTGTTTTAACCCAGCGATTGGGTTGTTTTAACCCAGAGGTTGGGTTGTTTTAACACAGAGGTTGTGTTATTTTAACCCAGCGATTGGGTTGTTTTAACCCAGAGGTTGGGTTGTTTTAATACAGAGGTTGGGTTATTTTAACCTAACGATTGGGTTGTTTTAACCCAGAGGCTGTGTTATTTTAACCTAACGATTGGGTTGTTTTAACCCAGAGGCTGTGTTATTTTAACCCAGCGATTGGGTTGTTTTAACCCAGCGACTGGGTTGTTTTAACCCAGAGGTTGGGTTGTTTTAACTCAGCGATTGGGTTGTTTTAACACAGAGGCTGTGTTATTTTAACCCAGCGGTTGGGTTGTTTTAACCCAGAGGTTGGGTTGTTTTAATACAGAGGTTGGGTTATTTTTAACCTAACGATTGGGTTGTTTTAACCCAGAGGCTGTGTTATTTTAACCCAGCGATTGGGTTGTTTTAACCCAGAGGTTGGGTTGTTTTAACCCAGCGATTGGATTGTTTTAACCCAGCGATTGGTTTGTTTTAACCCAGAGGTTGTGTTGTTTTAACACAGAGGTTGTGTTGTTTTAACCCAGCGATTGGATTGTTTTAACCCAGCGATTGGTTTGTTTTAACCCAGCGATTGGTTTGTTTTAACCCAGTGATTGTGTTGTTTTAACCCAGCGATTGGGTTGTTTTAACCCAGCGATTGGTTTGTTTTAACCCAGCGATTGTGTTGTTTTAACCCAGCGATTGGGTTGTTTTAACCCAGAGGTTGGGTTGTTTTAACACAGAGGTTGTGTTATTTTAACCCAGCGATTGGGTTGTTTTAACCCAGAGGTTGGGTTGTTTTAATACAGAGGTTGGGTTATTTTAACCTAACGATTGGGTTGTTTTAACCCAGAGGCTGTGTTATTTTAACCCAGCGATTGGGTTGTTTTAACCCAGCGATTGGGTTGTTTTAACCCAGAGGTTGGGTTGTTTTAATACAGAGGTTGGGTTATTTTAACCTAACGATTGGGTTGTTTTAACCCAGAGGCTGTGTTATTTTAACCCAGCGATTGGGTTGTTTTAACCCAGCGATTGGGTTGTTTTAACCCAGAGGTTGGGTTGTTTTAACCCAGCGATTGGGTTGTTTTAACACAGAGGCTGTGTTATTTTAACCCAGCGGTTGGGTTGTTTTAACCCAGAAGTTGGGTTGTTTTAATACAGAGGTTGGGTTATTTTAACCTAACGATTGGGTTGTTTTAACCCAGAGGCTGTGTTATTTTAACCCAGCGATTGGGTTGTTTTAACCCAGCGATTGGGTTGTTTTAACCCAGAGGTTGGGTTGTTTTAACCCAGCGATTGGGTTGTTTTAACACAGAGGTTGTGTTATTTTAACCCAGCGATTGTGTTGTTTTAACCCAGTGATTGGGTTGTTTTAACCCAGTGATTGGGTTGTTTTAACCCAGCGATTGGGTTAAATGCTGGGTAGTTTTTATTTAAGTCAACTATTATTTAAAAATGACTGTATTTCTTGCTTGAAATGAAACTTATTAATAAGTTTAATGAATTATAATTAAACAATAAACACTGATTAAATTAATTATTAATAAATGTTCACCTTTTGATTATTATTGTTGCCTCTATTATGTGTCTGATGTTTAATTTCAAACATATTTTTGGTTCATTTTAATCCAGTCATAAAGTCATTTTTAAACAATAGTTGAGTTAAATAAAACTGGCCAGCAGGATGGTCAAACATTTAAAACATCCCAGTCGCTGGGTTTGTTCATTTTCAACCCAACTTGGGTTATTTTTAACCCAGCATTTTTTAGAGTGTAATTTAGTTGAGCTCAAACACATGTATCAAGCTTTGGATTCAGAATCTGATGTTCCCATGATCCTCTGTGAGCTACTGTGGGTGTAAATGTCACTTTAGAAAAGAGGCTCATTGTGAATCCAGAGAGAAACGAGAAAAAGCCTCAAATACAGGAACTGTTGCTACCATAAATGACTACGACTGTCAACTTCATTTATAGAATCATAATTCAGTCATCTGAAGCACAGCTGAATCTACAGAGACGTTCATGTGATGAAAAGATGATTGTGGTGAACATCGAGAGGAAACAGTCCCTCAGAATGAATGAATGTTAACCAGCTGAACATCCTCACGAGAGGCTGGTTGGTTAACGTGGTTATCTGATCCGTCGCTTTGAGGGAAGATCATTAATGGAATTGGCTTAAACGCTGTGAGTCGTCGGTGTAATGAATCTGAACATGAATCTGTGAAATATGAAAATTAAACCATCATTTTACCAGATGTTTCCAAATTTCTCCAAGGCCTCGACCAGATCAGCCTCCACCACAGATTCACACAATCCTCGGACATGAACGACGGGAGACGGAGCGATGCGGTGAGTCTCGGAGCCGTTATCCTGCAGGAGAGAGAAACACAGGATGAGTCTGGGGGAACATTATTAGCACACTTTAAAATAAAATCTTAAACTGACTAAACCACAAAAATATTAAACTGTTTTCAACATTTTGTTTTCAACATGTTTTCTTGAGCAGCAAATCATCATATCAGAATGATTTCTGAAGGATCATGTGACACTGAAGACTGGAGTAATGATGCTGAAAATTCAGCTTTGATCACAGGAATAAATTACACTTTACTATATATTCACATAGAAAACAGCTATTTTAAATTGTAATAATATTTCACATTTTTTACTGTATTTTTCATCAAATAAACGCAGCCTTGGTGAGCAGAAGAGACTTGCCGAACTCAAACCTTTGTACACTATTGTACATAAAAGATGAATTCTCTTAAATCAAATTTGAAAACTCTAAAATGATCAAAAGCTCAGTGATCTCAGATAATGAGAGAATAATTCAGATGATTTTCCCTGTGAATGAACTTTGATGTTCTGAAGTGAATGAAAGCGTCTGTGTCTCCAGATGTTCAGCTGTGGAATCATGTGACAGCTACTCTGCTTTTACGCTCACAAACACGTAAACAACATCATTTCACATGTGACAGGAAGAGTGCAACCACCCAGAACACCTTAAAAGCGCCATCAGTAAAGACGTTCGCTCATTTCAGTTCGTCAGACTCCTCTGATCATCTGCGGATGTGTCAGTCAATCACATCGCACTGTGTCAGTGATTATACTCGGCCAAAAGTCAGTCATATTAATGAACAATTTTTCACGTAGATTATGTGATTTAACTTTTTAGATGAAAAACATGAGTGCATATAAACAGAAGCATGTGACACTGAAACCACACATGCATCTGCATGTGCATCTAAATTTTTGCAGGCATCAAACTCTCTTTCCATTTTCTGAATTTCCTGAATGTTTGCCGACCACAGAGATCAACAGACGAACAGCTTGAACTGTCATTCAGTCTCACGTACACCGCAACAGCAAGAACACGAACGTCATCAGAGTCATCATCGAATCAGGGTTATTATAGTCAACTGAAACAATAAAAACATTTTTGTTGCTTGACATAAACTGAAATAAATTAAAATATATTAAAAAAGTTATTTGATTTCATTTGTCATTTCCATTAAGAATGAATCTTAAAATAATTAAAAATGAATCAAAACTATACAAAAAAATCATTATAAAATGACAAAAAACATAACAAAATTACTAAAACTATAACTAAAATTAAAATGAAAACAGAAAATATAAAAATAAATATAAATATTATTAAAAAAATATATATTATCTCAATAGATATGTCTCCACCCACAGCATTTTGGGAAATTGCATTAAAAAAAAATATTATCGGGGTTCAAGTGTTTTAAGGCTTTTATGCACATGCGTAAAAATGTATTATGTTTTAATTAGCAAGCCTGTAACCATCTCAATCATAGATGGAAAAGACCTTTTACATCAAATACAGTCAATTTATCATAGGAAATATATGGTTTATAAAGCGTTTTAACAGTTATCGAGGTTGAGCCAAAAAACTAGGACTAGTTCGCCAAAGTAGGTTTTTGGAATAATCTCTAATATTTAACGAATGTTTCGATGGACAGCGGCGGTCCTAGAGGCAAAGTTGCTCAGAATGAGGAGATCTATCATCTGGTATCAATGTTGTGGGCATGTGCGAAAATTCGTGTGATATACATCACACGTTCATTGGCCACTGCTGGCCGCGTTTTTTGAGATACGTGTATGTCCTCAAAAGCAGTCTTGGCACCTTGGACAAAGACACCGCATGCCATTTTTCAAGTCAATCAGACTTTGAGTTGTGTAGTTATAGTCATTTTTAAGTTATTTTCCTCTTATAGCGCCACCAAGTGGCCAGTCGCCATTTAATTTTTCACGCAACTACAGAATGAGCTATTGCATATTTGTGCCAAGTTTGGTGAAATTATCTTATTCCGTTTACGAGTTATAGCTATTTTAGTAAAAGTGGCTCCGCCCACTTTGAACGTTTTGGCGGCCCTTAGAGACCGAGAATCGAATTTTAAACTTTTTAAATTTATAACCGTTGACAATCAGATGCCAGAGAATTTTTCTGCACTGGTTTGGTTCCGATTGGGCCAAAAATCTAGAACTAGTTCGCAAAAGTTTGTTTTTCAAAAAATCCAAAACACCCAAAAATTTCACGCATACGTTTTAAGGGGTTCAAGCGTATAGCGCTGAAACTCTATTGTAATTATTACAATTTCCAAGAATCAACATTCTCTCCTAAAAGTGATCAGGCAGACCAAACCGTAAGTCATAGAGTCTTGAAACTTTGAGGGCTGGCAATACTCACACCATCTACAACGTCACCAAGGCTCACCCCGATTGGCCTGACGGGGGCGCTACAGTGGTGAAAAGTAAGAGAAGGTAAAAGAAGACTCATAACTCCTGAACCATTAGGACAGACAAGATGGACAAAATGCATGAAATCATTCACTTTTAATTTTTGGGTATTTTGGATTTTTGCGAACTAGTCCTAGGTTTTTCACCCGATTGGAACCAAACCAGTGCAGTAAGATTTTCTGGAGTCTATCAAAATGATAAAAAAAAGTTAAAATTACAATTCACGGTCTCTAAGGGCCGCCAAAACGTTCGAAGTGGGCGGAGCCACTTTAACTAAAATGGCTATAACTCGTGAACGAAATGAGATATTTTCACCAAACTTGGAACACGGGTGTATGGGCTCAATCTGTGGTCATGTGAAAAAAATCACAGTGATTGGCCACTTGGTGGCGCTATAACAGGAAAAATAAAATGGCCATAACTACTTCACCATTAGTCCGATTGACTTGAAAATTGGCATGCAGTGTCTTTGTCCAAGGCGCCAAGACTTCCTTTGAGGACATTCACATATCTCGAAAAATGTGGCCGGTGTTGGCCAATGAAATGTGAGAAATTCGAAAGAAATCGGCCACCGGGGGGCGCTTTCGTGTTTTTCATGTGCGATTTTTCGCACACACCCACAACATTGATACCAATTGAAATTCTGAGCAACTTTGCCTCTATGACCGCCACTGTCCATCGAATGGTTTGTTAAAGGTGCTCTAGATTCAAAATTTGAATTTACCTTGGCATAGTTGAATAACAAGAGTTCAGTACATGGAAATGACATACATTGAGTTTCAAACTCCATTGCTTTCTCTTTCTTATGTAAATCTCATTTGTTTAAAAGACTTCCGGAAAACACGCGGATCTCAACATAACACCGACTTAACTTTACTTAACAGTCGGGGTGTACGCCCCAATATTTGCATATACCAGCCCATGTTCCCAACATTATGAAAGGCATTAGACAAGGGCAGCCAATAATGTCTGGATCTGCACAGGTGAATCAACAGACTAGGTAAGCAAGCAAGAACAACAGCGAAAAATGGCAGATGGAGCAATAATAACTGACATGATCCATGATAGCATGATATTTTTAGTGATATTTGTAAATTGTCTTTCTAAATGTTTCGTTAGCATGTTGCTAATGTACTGTTAAATGTGGTTAAAGTTACCATCGTTTCTTACTGTATTCACGGAGACAAGAGCCGTCACTATTTTCATTTTTAAACACTTGCAGTCTGTATAATTCATAAACACAACTTCATTCTTTATAAATCTCTCCAACAGTGTAGCATTAGCCATTAGCCACGGAGGACAGCCTCAAATTCATTCAGAATCAAATATAAACATCAAAATAAATACTTTACTCACATAATTCGAAGCATGCATACAGCATGCATGACGAACATCTTGTAAAGATCCATTTGAGGGTTATATTAGCTGTGTGAACTTTGTAAATGTGCTGTAATATAATCGAGAGCTCATGTGGCAGGGAGCATGCGAATTAAAGGGGCGGCGCGCTGAAAAAATCAGTGCATAGTTAATGATGCCCCAAAATAGGCAGTTAAAAAAATTAATTTAAAAAAATCTATGGGGTATTTTGAGCTGAAACTTCACAGACACATTCAGGGGACACCTTAGACTTATATTACATCTTGTGAAAAATTATTCTTGGGCACCTTTAAATATTGGAGATTATCCTAGTCCTAGTTTTTTGGCTCAACCTCGATAAGTGTTAAAACGCTTTATAAACCATTTATTTCCTTTGATAAATTGCCCGTATTTGCTGTAAATGGTCTTTCCAACCTATGATCGAGATGGTTACAGGCTTGCTAATTAAAACGTATTACCTTTTACGCATGTGCTTAAAGAACTTAAAGCGCTTGAATTGCTGCGCGCAGCTATATTTTTGTTTTGTTACATTAGGTTGCTAAGTGAACCAGGACTAAATCGATCATTTTCTTTTTTGGTCCAGACCAAAAAAACAAAGAGAACCGAACGCACCCTAAAATAACACTGTATCTAATAAAAGCATGGAGACACCTTACAGTTTATCTGAAGTATTTCTTCCTGTGTCTCTGTGAGAAAACTGCTGTCTTTCTCTCAACACTAGTTTAACACCTGTCTCACCCTCGATGTGAGAACAGAGAAAAGGTGTCATTTAAGAGATCAGTAACAGTGATATGCTGCACGACCAGATTAAGTGCGCTGCATCATATTCCCTACATCTGCTGCTTAACTCAATAATTCACCCAAATGTGAGCGAGTAAATAACGAGGTTTGAGGTGAACTACTTTCTTAAACCCATCAGTGCCAAAGCAGCATCTGCGGTTGGAAAACGACCTGCGAAAACGCGATGCCCATGACCCTGTTCCTCCGAAGATTCACATCATTCAGACCCCGAGCACTCAAAATAGTCACACAAACATCAAACCACTTCCACGGCAGACAGATGGAAGACGAGCTCACAAACCAGACACAAACAGACTTACGCTGCATTCCCTGGGAATCGAACCCACGAACTCAGCGTTGCTGGCGCTGTGCTTTATGCTATGTGAACGTGTATCAATACTGAGTGAAAATTTTACTCAGAGTATGTAATCAAAAACATAGCGTGAATTCAAGTTGATTGGGTCACCTTTTGCCATTGAGATCACTGGGGAAAAGTGTCCAACTCAACCTGAATTCACCTCTACTTGAGTGAAAGTAAAAACTATTTAAAGAGGACCTATTCTGCTTTTTTCAAAGTTCAGCTTTCGTTACTGTTGCCGTTTGAGCATGAAAAAGTCCCTCCAGCAGGAGTTATTCTCTATATCAGTGTCACTGTTTCTGAACTCCCTGAAACGCCTCCATTGTAGTTTTATTCCGGGAACGGTTATGTCACAATATTCCTCATTTAAATAATTCATATGCAGAATAAAGGGGCGGGGCCTGGTTGAGTTAGTTAGTTTGTCGGTTATGGTAAGAGGCGGGACATTTCCCAAACACTAATCACAACACTGCTCCAGCCGACCAATCAGAGCACATTGTGCTTTTCAGAAGGAGGGGCTTCATAGAGACAGGAACTAAACAGAGCGTTACTGACAGACTGGGAAAAGAGGGGCTGCAAAAATGACAAAAATAAGGTGTTTTGAGCCCAGAAAATCATGAAAATGTAGTAGAGCGAAAAAATTAAATCAAGACTTTGTAAAAGGACAGAAAATTAAAAATAAAAACACAAGAGGAAAGATTCTTTGAGGGCTGGCATTTTCTCAATAGAAACTGAAAGAATTGTGTAAAATGTCTTTTATCAGCCAGACACAAAATGAAACAAAAAACATCCCTCTATAGTGCTTGTTCACATAAAAGAACAGTTAAAAAACAGCACAGCACTCTAGTGAATGACGCAGAAGCCAAAAACTGTTTGAATTGTATCGAAAACAAGAACATCAAACCTCAAAAACTGCTGCAAAAATACGAGCACAGAAGAAATGAAACAGAGATTTCCACGTTAGAGAAGGCGGAGCCTCAGAGCCACACCCACTTGTTACATCATCGCCACGGAGCAATGGTAGTTCGAAGGTGTTTACCAGCATATAGCAAACTGTTTAAATCTCCCGAAACACCAAACAAACTTCGTTTTGGCCTGATTTTGTTTGATTTGATGTCATACTTGTTTGTTCTTTGATTTCGCTGGAAGTATATCGAGACCTTTAAATACAGGAATCAAGTAAAAGTATTTAAACGCCACTCAAACGTTTAGTCGTTTCTGTATCAGACAGTGTTATTTTAGTATAATTAAGTCAGTATTATAGTTTTTATGAACATTTTCAATTAATTTTTAATTTTATTACACTTTCGTTTTATATTTAGTTAACATTTTAGTAATTTTGTTGTGTTTTTGTCATTTATATGAGGTTTTTTTTTTTTAAATATGAAGAGTTTGGTTCCAAAACGCAATAACTCCATTTTGATTTTTTTGAGTAAAAATGTGTTTTCTTTAACAAGAAAATGGCAAGATGAAAACCACTATTTTCTGTTTCAAACTTTCACATAGCATCTTTTGGATATAAAAACATTAAAAATTCTAATCTACATTTTGATTTTAAAAAGTTTATTATAAAAACGTATTATTTATTTCCCAAAATGCAATAAATCCATGACACTATTTTTTTTCAAAATTTTCAAAATTAATCCATCAATATAAAAGTTATTTTTCAAATTGAAAATACACAACAAAGTAAGTTGATTCACATATATGACATAGTCTAAACTTTGCCAATATTTATCTTATATACAGGCATTTTACTAAAAATACATTCAGCCGTCACTCCCAAAATGGTCATCTTGTTAATGTTATAAATTATTTGTCATTACCGATTAAAGAGTATCTGGTGCCACTGCACGGTTAAATAAACACATTTGCTGAGTACATTGGTATTAAAAACGGCTTTTAAAAAAGCCTTCACTGTTTACAGTGAGTGGAATGGTGCACTGTGATTGGTTGAGCGGATATATCGTGTTCTGCAGAGAAGGGAGACTGGCGTTTGTCGCGTTTTGGAAAGAAAGGGAAAAAACATGACAGAATAACACGACGGATATCGCATTTTGCGCAAAATTAATAAATGACTTTTCAATACCGACCAGATACAATACTGATTTTGGCGGAAACTCAATTTTTTGAAAATGCCGTTTATCGCATTTTGGAACCAAACCCTTCATATGTATATATTGTTTTAGTTATTTTAGTACATGAAGTTAAAATAAATGAAAATGAGAAATGTTGCAATATTATTATTATTATTTATTTAAAACAACAAAAATGTTTATTGCTTTAGTTTGACTATAATAACTGTGGTATCAGAGGGTCGGTATCAGCAGCTTCACATTCGTGTGACACAAACACCTGTTAATTCCTCCAAGACCTTTTAAGTCTCTGCTGTCACTATGGTAACGGCCTCTTACATTATTTATTTATGTATTTCTCAGCTGTAAGTGACGCTTTACTGTGTTTGACAGGCACTGACAGGCGTATGTGTGTGTGTGTGTGTGTGTATATGTGTGTGTTCATTTTCCCATGCGTGGATTTGACAGGATAATATCCATGGAATTTAGGATCTAATCCATTTTTATTTGTGAAGATGCACATATTCAACCACAATAATAAAGCAGATTGGGTTTAAGAGCCTTTAGCTGTGATTCTCTGTTATTGTATTAATAAGTAAAAACCTTCTTACCTACATGACCTCATCACATAACCACACCCACATCAGCAGCACAGCCACACCCACTACACCATATAACTCCACCCACCATCTCAACTCACAGGAGTGATGGACAGGATTCATAAATACTGAATAATTACAGTCTTCATTTGCATACAGACACAGAGTGCGGTTAAATCCTGCTTTACTCTGACGTTCTGCCTGGAATCTCTCACAGACGTTCAGTTCTCCATTTCTCTGAATAATACAGAGATGAAGGGGGAAATCTGCCTGTGAATGAGAGATAAGGAAACACCAAACATCTCTTCTGCAGCCCGTGCAAATATGAGCCACAACAACTAAAATAACCACACACACTACTGAAAAAAAACATTATCTGATGTTTATGTATTTATTCATAAAGATAACAAATAACAAAAGATTTTCTAGCAGGCTGTTTGTTTGTTCTGCAAATTCATAATAATAAGGAGAAAAAGTGTCCAATCTCGGCAACAGATGGTCAGATGTTTTATTATTCATGTTTAAGAGATTGTATATAAGTCATCTGACTTTAATTAAACAAATACATAAACAGGTTAATCAGGCAGACAAACAAGCGCCTCGTCATCAGACGCCGCTTTAAAAATAGCTCTGAATCTACGGGAAATGAGCAGCGGCCGGGTTATTGCTGCAGCTGCATGTGAATGTCATCATACTATGATTGGATTACACAAATTGGTCAAATGAATCGTTTCGGGTGACATTTCAAACGCAGCGCTGAAACACAGGGACACAAATAGAGTGTTCTCCTGACCGGAAGAACACAAGGACAACTATACGTTTACTGAAGAAAGAAAGAAAGAAAGAAAGAAAGAAAGAAAGAAAGAAAGAAAGAAAAAAAGAAAGAAAGAAAGAAAGAAAGAACAAGTGAAGGAAGGAAGGAAGGAAGAAACAAACAAACAAACAAAGTACAGAAAGTAAGAAAAAGAAAGAAAGAACTAACAAATGAAGAAAAGAAAGAAAGAAAGAAAGAAAGAAAGAAAGAAAGAAAGAAAGAACAAGTGAAGGAAGGAATTAAGAGAAAAAAGGAAGGAAAGAAAGAAAACAAATAAACAAAAGAAGAAAAGAAAGAAAGAAAAATGTAGGAAGGAAGAAACAAACAAACGAAGTACAGAAAGTAAGAAAAAGAAAGAACTAACAAATGACGAAAAGAAAGAAAGAAAGAAAGAACAAGTGAAGGAAGGAAGGAAGGGAAAAAAGGAAGGAAAGAAAGAAAACAAACAAACAAAAGAAGAAAAGAAAGAAAAATGTAGGAAGGAAGAAACAAACAAACGAAGTACAGAAAGTAAGAAAAAGAAAGAACTAACAAATGACGAAAAGAAAGAAAGAAAGAAAGAAAGAAAGAACAAGTGAAGGAAGGAAGGAAGGGAAAAAAGGAAGGAAAGAAAGAAAACAAACAAACAAAAGAAGAAAAGAAAGAAAAATGTAGGAAGGAAGAAACAAACAAACGAAGTACAGAAAGTAAGAAAAAGAAAGAAAGAACTAACAAATGACGAAAAGAAAGAAAGAAAGAAAGAAAGAAAGAAAGAAAGAAAGGAACAAACTAACAAAAGTACAGAAAGAAAGAAAGAAAGAAAGAAAACAAATGAAGGAAGGAAGGAAGGAAGGAAGGAAGGAAGGAAGGAAGGAAGGAAAGAAAGAACACAAACGAACAAACAAAAGAAGTACAGAAAAACAGAAAGAAAGAAAGAAAGAACAAGTGAAGGAAGGAAGGAAGAAACAAACAAACAAACGAAGTACAGAAAGTAAGAAAAAGAAAGAACTAACAAATGAAGAAAAGAAAGAAAGAAAGAAAGAAAGAAAGAACTAACAAATGAAGAAAAGAAAGAAAGAAAGAAAGAAAGAAAGAAAGAAAGAAAGAAAGAAAGAAAGAACAAGTGAAGGAAGGAAAGAAAGAAAACAAATAAACAAAAGAAGAAAAGAAAGAAAGAAAAATGTAGGAAGGAAGAAACAAACAAACGAAGTATAGAAAGTAAGAAAAAGAAAGAAAGAACTAACAAATGAAGAAAAGAAAGAAAGAAAGAAAGAAAGAACTAACAAATGAAGAAAAGAAAGAAAGAAAGAAAGAAAGAAAGAAAGAAAGAAAGAAAGAAAGAAAGAAAGAAAGAAAGAAAGAAAGAAAAAGAAACGAACAAACTAACAAAAGTATGGAAAGAAAGAAAGAAAACAAATGAAGGAAGGAAGGAAGGAAGGAAAGAAAGAACACAAACGAACAAACAAAAGAAGTACAGAAAAACAGAAAGAAAGAAAGAACAAATGAAGGAAGGAAAGAACAAAAGAATGAACAAAAGAACAAACGAACAAATGAAAGAAAGAAAGGACAAATGAAGGAAGGAAAGAAAAGAAAGATTTTTTAGACTTTTTTATATTTTAAATTCAAGCCTAGTTTGTTCTTTTTATTCAGCCAATGACAGTTTAACATCCTGTATAAAGGTGATTAATACTAAAACACTTCCTGCATCACTTCCTTCTCTACAGACTGCTGTTCTTCTGCTGATTCAGACTGAGTCTGACGCTGCTGTCACAAACATCTCAACACACCATCACTGAAGCCCCGCCCACACCACCACTGAAGCTCCGCCCACAGAGCAGGACGGCTCGTCTGAGAACACCAGTGAACATGGAAACAGTCCAGATGAATCGCACCAGAGATCTGCAGCCGCTGAGAATGGCTTCATGACTGCAGTGACACGTCCACTGACACATTCACTGATTTACACACATCTGAGCTTCACAGCAGCGTTTGTCACGTCAGATCGCTCTTCAGCTTCACGGCCTATGATATGACACGCATATCTACATTAACACAGAATGCTCAATTGATGAGGATTTTCCATGAGTGATATGATAGAGCAGAGAGCAGAGAGGTCAAAGGTCAATATATGTGTGATAGAGGATGATATGATTTCATTAAATTAACTGAGATGCTGAAGTAAATAATAATAAGCATTATTTTATTGATTTATTTTTATATATATAGTTTTTATATTTATTAATTGTATTATTTATTTATATAATTATTTTATATGTATATATATATATACATATATATCACAAACTTATTGTTTCAAATAGAGATCACGATTGTCTCATGATTCTGAACAGACATTTAATTTACTACAGTTTCAGACAAAATATTAATTGCTGCAGTCTATTTAATTTAATTAATTTGAAAGAATTTTAAAAAATTGGTTTGAATGAATGATTCAATGACTCACTCATAAAGACTTCACTTGTTTTATTTGTGTTTTTGAATGAATCTTTTGAATGAATGATTCAATGACTCACTTATAAAGACTTCACTTGTTTTATTTGTGTTTTTGAATGAATCTTTTGAATGAATGATTCAATGACTCACTTATAAAGACTTCACTTGTTTCATTACTGGATGAATCAGCATTTTTGAACAAATCTCTTGAATGAATGATTCAATGACTCAATCATAAAGACTTCACTTGTGTTTTTGAACAAATCTTTTGAATGAATGATTCAATGACTCACTCATAAAGACTTCACTTGTTTCATTTGTGTTTTTGAACAAATCTCTTGAATGAATGATTCAATGACTCACTCATAAAGACTTCACTTGTTTCATTTGTGTTTTTGAACGAATCTCTTGAATGAATGACTCAATGACTCACTTTTAAAGACCTCACTTGTTTCATTACTGGATGAATCAGCATTTTTGAACAAATTTCTTGAATGAATGATTCAATGACTCACTCACAAAAACTTCACTTGTTTCATTTGTGTTTTTGAACAAATCTCATGAATGAATGATTTAATGACTCACTCATAAAGACTTCACTTGTTTCATTTGTGTTTTTGAACAAATCTCTTGAATGAATGATTCAATGACTCACTCACAAAAACTTCACTTGTTTCACTTGTGTTTTCAAATGAATCTCTTGAATGAATGATTCAATGACTCACTTATAAATCCCTCACTTGTTTCATTACTAGATGAATCAGCATTTTTGAATGAATCTCTTGAACGAATGATTCAATGACTCACTCATAAAGACTTCACTTGTTTCATTTGTGGTTTTGAACGAATCTCTTGAATGAATGATTCAATGACTCACTCGAAATCTGCGTCTCATTTCAAAGGCTGTGTTCTCTAGAGGTCGCATTTGAAGGCTGCATACATCAACAAGGTCACCTTATTTAAGAAAAGTAACTGCAAGATTGCAAAATAAGAAAGAAATGGCAGTATTTTACACCTCACAAGGAATAACAGTCAATTTTATTACAGTTCATTTTCTTAAATAAGACATCCTTGATGACGTATGCAGCCTTCAAATGCGACCTCCGAAATAAGACGCAGCGGTAAAGACTTCACTTGTTTCATTACTGGATGAATCACTATTTTTGAACAAAGCTTTTGAATGAATGATTCAATGACAAATACATTTGTTTAACAGTCACTTGTCGCCACCTACTGGTGTAACAATGTAATGATACAACCTTTATTTGAAGCATCAATGTCATTTTAAAAATGATTTACTCTATTTTGATCGCTACTGTAGACATCAGTGTTTATATCTGAACTATAAACGTTTATCCAGTACTTCTGTGATCATTTTAATTATTATAAGACAGAAATAATGATACTGTGTGGTTGAAAAGACCGTTTGTGAATCAGGTTCATACCTAAACATGACAACTGCTCTCTTAGGGTTAGTGGCAGCGCCAACACAGAATGAAATGTCCGATTAGTCAAAAATCATATATTATATATTAATATATCATATATATAAATGTAACTTAGGAAACGCTCACGCCCTAAAAACACCCATGTGGCTGCAGCACACTGATAGCATCATGTTTCCTCTGCAAACCAATGACAGAAACAACTACTGCTGCAGCATTAACAGGAAATGACATGCAATGTCATCCAAAGAGAACTACACACCACACACGATTGTGTAAGACACTATTCTGAGACGCAGCAGCAGAAGTTGAAAATCATTGAGGCAAGATTGTTAGCATAACACAATCCATTGAACTGACCCGCTTTCAGCTCGGCACGCTTGTTTCGTTTACGGCTGCCGTCATTCTTACTAACTTACATCTGAATCAACAGATCCACTGAACGAAAAACATCAAGAAGAATGTAAATGTTCAATGCCTTCAGAAGTGTTTCAGCACAAATTCCTTTATTTACTCAATCCAAACCTGTATGACTTCCTTTATTCTGTGAGGCACAAAAGGAGACGTTGATCTCTGAGGAAACTGTGATTCCTCAGAAGAAACAAAAGTGCAGAAGTAAAGATTCTGCTTTTATTTTCAGTGAACTAACCTTTTAAGGCCAGTCACTAAAGGTGAACGAATAGATCTCGTCATACATTAATCACAATACATTAAGACAATTGCTTTTTTATCACTTCATAAATCACAAAATTATAGAAGCTTGTTTCTGCCATGAAATAAAAATAAAAAAGGTAATTGCGACTTTAAATCTCGCAATTCTGACTTTGTTTTCCTCAGAATTGCAAGATATGAACTCACAATTGCGAGTTATAAAGTCAGAATTGCAAGAAAAAAGTCATTGTGAGATATAAAGTCAGAATTACCTTTTTATTTTTATTTCATGCCGGAAACATTTCAATTGCAATTCTATCTCGCAATTCTAACTTTATAACTCACGATTCTGACTTTATATCTCACAATTCTGACTTTATAACACAATTCTGACTTTATATCTCACAATTTTGACTTTATATCTCACAATTCTGACTTTTTAACTCGCAATTCTGACTTTATATCTCACAATTTTGACTTTATATCTCACAATTTTGACTTTATATCTCACAATTCTGACTTTTTAACTCGCAATTCTGACTTTTTAACTCGCAATTCTGACTTTATATCTTGCAATTCTGACTTTATATCTAACAATTCTGACTTTATATCACACAATTCTGACTTTATATCTCACAATTTTGACTTTATATCTCACAATTTTGACTTTATATCTCACAATTCTGACTTTTTAACTCGCAATTCTGACTTTATATCTCGCAATTCTGACTTTTTAACTCGCAATTCTGACTTTATATCACACAATTCTGACTTTATATCTCACAATTCTGACTTTATATCTAACAATTCTGACTTTATAACACAATTCTGACTTTATATCTCACAATTCTGACTTTATATCTCACAATTCTGACTTTATATCTCACAATTCTGACTTTATATCTCACAATTCTGACTTTTTAACTCGCAATTCTGACTTTATATCTAACAATTCTGACTTCATATCTCACAATTTTGACATTATATCACACAATTCTGACTTTATATCTCAGAATTCTGACTTTATATCTCACAATTCTGACTTTATATCACACAATTCTGACTTTATAACACAATTGTGAGTTTAAATCTTGCAAATCTGAGAAAAAAAGTCAGAATTGTGAGATAAAGAGTCACAGTTACCTTTTTAATTTTTTTTAATTTAGTGGCGGAAACAAGCCTCCACAGAAAATGCTGTCAACAAACATACAAAAAAAAAAAAATTTGAGGATTAAAATGTATAAATAAGGCGAATGATATATGATCAAACCTTCAGAATATAGATATAAATAAAACTGGAAAGTTTGGTGTGTGTAACGCTGCTGAAGTGGAGATTTCTGTCTCAAACTCGCCTCATTTAAAGATGTACAGACACAAAGAGATCAAGTGCAATAAAACAAACACCAGTCTTGTTTCCAGTAACCAAAACTGACCAGTGCATGAAAAAAAAACAATGATTTAGCTTGTAGTGTTTTGCATTAAACTCAATGTTACAGCAAAGTCTATCATACATCAAAACCCAGACCCAGAATCCATCAGCAGGACAAAACAATCCAGAACAGATCTGTCTCATATCAACATGACACATATTCAAATCAATGGCTCATTTGCCAGTTGGGCAGGTCAGGTGACCCCATTTAGCCCTACAGACGTCCTTCATCTCCCATCAACCCCGCTGAGATCCCAGACGGCTTGTACAGACTCCAGAGACGCTGCCGCCCACCCGAGACACAAAGACACGCCGACAGTTTGCATACACATTAAAAAGGGCAGATAATGGATGTGAACTGATTCCAGAACGATCTCCTGTGTCGTTCTCTCCCACAAGTTCACGCTGATAACACTGCTGCCGCCCACCCGAGAGCGTTTGATTTCATTGTCACGTCCGCGTATCTCTGGCAGTAAAAGGTGGCGGCGCCGTCGGCACAGTCGGGCCAGAAATTCCCAGAGAGTTTAGAGATAATCAATCAGTCAATCAATCGATCAATAAACCCCACGGGAAACAATATCTGCTCCAGAACGCACACACGGGTGTTATCAGGACAGCGTGTGAGGTTCAGCTCAGGTCTGCTGAAAGTACATGTACAATTATCGCTCAGATAAGACAGTGATGAGTGACATTTAAAGCGGCCAATAAAAGCCACTTAGTATTCAAATCATCATAGGAACGTTTCCTTCGCAGCCGAGCCATTCGCTCTGGGCAAAATACTGAAGCCATTATATCTGTCTGTCTTCTCTTTCTGTGAGCGTCTGGACTGTGAAAACACACACACACACACACATGTGTGATCACAATAATACCGCTGATAGAGCTGCTATGTGAATAATAACTGCACACGAACGGATACTGTTGCTGAAGATCAAGCTTCACAACATATCTGAAATAATGCATTAATAATAATAATAATGCATCTCAGATTAGATCGTTTTGTTGTTCACAGAAGTAAAAAAATCTGAATGTTCTCTGAAGGTCCTGTTTTTTAAATATTTTTTTTTGTTATATAAACGTTAAGTGAACATTCCATTTTATCATTCTTCAAACATTATTGGAATGTTACTTTTGAATGTTCTCTGAACGTTCTAAAACGAGCAACATTTAAAAATCATTAGATGAACATCCATTTGTGTTCACATTTTGAGAACATTATTAAATAATGTTCTATTAATGTTACTGTAAGAATGTTTGTTCATAACTTTGAGGAAAAACATGCTTTTGATTATTTTTACTACTATGATTTTCACATACACAGTTAAATCAGAAGCTTGCACCAATAATAAGGTAAAAGGAGTTGATTATAGATTAGATGTGGAACAAACACTGTTATATTTTATGTATAATATAAAAACATATTTTTTCACTAAGGCCTATGACTTGTGATGCTGTTTGTTGTCTGATGTTTGCTTGGTTTGTATACATGTTTTTATAAGTCTTTTACATCATTGTACAGCACATTGGTCAACTGTAGTTGTTTTTAATTGTGCTTTATAAATAAATTGAGACTTGAAAATGACTCATTAAAGTTCTGACGAATCTCTGATTCAACAATGTGACCGTGTTATTGTTCACAGATGAGGTATTTTTTTTTAATAAAATTAAAATGTAGACCGAGCTAACAAAAATAAGTTCTAAGAACGTTTTACTAACATTCCCATTAGTTGTGAGTTGAATGTCATTTCTGGATGTTCTCCAAACGTTCAAAAAGTCCTGTTTTTTTTTAAAACAATTTCAAAATATGTCAATGTTCAGTGAACATTCCATTTTATCATTCTTCAAACATTATTGGAATGTTACTTTTGAATGTTCTCTGAACGTTCTGAAACAAGCAACATTTAAAAAACATTAGACAAACATCCATTTGTGTTCACATTTTGAGAACATTATTAAAGACCAGATAACTTTGAATTAATGTTCTTTTAATGTTACTGTAAGAACGTTTGCTCATAACTTTGAGAAAACCTTGACAGAATGTTCCCTGTTAGCTGAAGAAATATTATTCTTCCTTTTATTTAATTAAAAAAAAAAAAGTCCTGACAATACATTTAAAATTTTTCATAAACATTTTAAAATGTTTTAGTAAAAAGTCATGCAGGTGACAACAAACAGCATCACAAGTCATAGGCCTTAGTGAAAAAATATGTTTTTATATTATACATAAAATATAACAGTGTTTGTTCCACATCTAATCTATAATCAACTCCTTTTACCTTATTATTGGTGCAAGCTCCTGATTTAACTGTGTATGTGAAAATCATAGTAGTAAAAATGATTAAAAATCATTCTTCCTTGTATTCATTCAATAAAAAACATGCTTTTATTATTTTCACTATATGATTTTATGAACATATTTTACTATATACTATTAATATTATATACTAATTTAGTATATAAATTTATTCATTCAGATTCTGGCGATTCAAAAAGATGTGATATTTAGCAAGAATTAGATTACTGTTTAATGGTGCATACACATGAAATGATAATAATTGGTTCCATTACTATTTAATGCGCAAACACTTGTACCAGATGCTTAAAAAATTAAAAACACCATCACCGCACAGAATAAACTCCAGCGCTCCGTCTGTCCTCCGAATGAGCTTATTTTAATTTGCTGTTCGTTTAAAATGAGACCGTTTCATAAATGACTCATTCATGATTGTGCTCATTGTCACTTTTTATGGCAACTAGAGTCTAGTTTTTAAAAATATCACACCATTGATGAATAAAGATCATCCATGTGAAATAACTTCACAGATCTGAATTTATAAACCATCAAACCCACAGTCATATCAAGGTGTCAAACATTTCCTCTGTGAACACACACGATTCGGACAATCTGATCTGACACTCTTTACTCACACATTGACTACTTTACAGTGTGATTATTTACAATAATCAGAGTAAGGAAGGACCCGCATGACACATGCAAACCTCTTCACTTGCATGCAATTTTCATTATGTTGATTATTAGCTAAAAAATAGATGCAATTAAAGTCTTTACGCCTGATTAAAATCGGCATACGCCCCATATTTGACTAAAAATATGGATGCTAGGATTATGAGCTTAATCTCGTCAATTTGATCAAAGTTTGCATGAGGTAAGGTTTAATCGCAATATAGCCTGAAATGCATTATAAATGTTTGAGTCTGAATCAAACGAAGAGCTGCAGTGTGTCCGACGCACTAATGCATCATGTGATCAGCTCTAATTGAGTCAATCAGACACTCTTCTGACGGATGATGTTTACTCAGTCGTGTGTGTGTTGAATGAGCCTTTACTAACAGTACTGTGTACATTTTAAATGGTAAATGTTGCTCTGAAACATCCAGGTACTTTAGATCACGATATATGCTATATAGAAAATCACAAGCGCTCGATTGTTTGTATCGTCCCAAAATGTCGTCCAGTTCTAATCTGAGAAATGCAACTATATGGCATGAAGATGTAATAAACAAACATCATGATTTCTGTAAAGCTGCTATGACATGTGTCGTAAAACTGACTTTATTCAAGTGCTTCAAAAATGAAAGATGCTTGTTTGACCACTTTTAGTTTTTCTTTGATTGCACTGGCATTGCAAAACCAACAGTTGTGTATTTTGCTTGGTTTAACCACAATGGCTGTGTTTGTGTCACGTTGCACAAGAAATCTTGGGTTATACGGATGTTTGCAGAAAGCTCAGCATCTCGGCTTAGGATGATCCTTAAACTCCTTGAAGAAGTTACATGAAGATACAGAAACATTTTGCACATTTTTGTTCCGTAGACACAGAATTTGAGTCTTATTGCATCGGTTTTAGGGTGAGTTTATAACAGGATGTTGTTTTTAGGAGGTTTTTATGTAAGTTTAATGCGCATACAGACTATTTATATTTTTATGGGGGCGAGAAAGTGTGACAGAGTGCAATATTTTAATAAAAAATATAGGATTAATTAAAAATGGTCAAGCAAACGCTACTGGACCGCCTGAGATGGACCGACCCATTCATATCCCATTCAAGACACTTACACTCGAAAAAATGCTGGGTTAAAAACAACCCAAGTTGGGTTGAAAATGGACAAACCTGGTGATTGGGTTAAATGTTTGTCCAACCTGATGGGTAGTTTTATTTAACTCAACTATTGTTTAAAAATTACTGTATTACTTGCTTAAAATGAACCCAAAGTATGTTGGAAATTAACATTTATTAATATCTTTAATAAATGAACATTTATTTATAAGTTTAATGAAACATAATTAAACAATAAACATTTATTAAATTGCTTATTAATAAGATTATTATTGTTGCCTCTAGTAATTATGTGTCTGATTTTGGGTTGATTTTAAGCCAGACATATAGTCATTTTTAATCAATAGTTGAGTTAAATAAAAATGAGCAACAATTTAACCCTGGGTTTGTCCATTTTCAACCCAACTTGGGTTGTTTTTAAATTATAGTGTGCATAAGTGGGCCGTGGACAAATCACATGCATATTGAAACGCTGCCTAGGTAGGGAACTCATTACTAGGTCGACACATAGCTGATTAAACAGTTGGTTTGGATAAAATAAACGAACAAATGAAGTACCACATTACTGCCAGATGGTAAAATCATACACTCGAAAAAATGCTGGGTTAAAAACAACCCAAGTTGGGTTGAAAATGGACAAACCCAGCGATTGGGTTAAATGTTTGTCCAACCTGATGGGTAGTTTTCTCAATTACTGTTTAAAAATTACTGTATTTCTTGCTTAAAATGAACCCAAAATATGTTGGAAATGAACATTTATTAATACATTTAATGAATAATAATTAAACATGTATTAAATTGCTTATTAATAAATGTTCACCTTTTGATTATTATTGTTGCCTCTAGTAATTATGTGTCTAATTTTTAATTTCCAACATATTTTGGGTTCATTTTAAGTCAGCCATATAGTAATTTTTAATCTATAGTTGAGTTAAATAAAACTGACCAGCACTTTGGGCAAACATTTAACACTGGATTTGTTCATTTTCAACCCAACTTGGGTTATTTTCAACCCAGCTTTTTTAGAGTGTGCATAAGAGGCCGTGCACAAATCACATGCATATTCATAGCCGATTAAACAGTTGGTTTGGGTAAAATAAATGAACAAACGAAGTACCACATTACTAGCAGATGGTAAAATCATACACTCTAAAACATGCTGGGTTAAAAACAACCCAAGTTGGGTTGAAAATGGACAAGTCCAGGGTTAAATGTTTGCCCAAAGTGCTGGTCAGTTTTATTTAACTCAACTATTGATTAAAAATGACTACATGGCTGACTTAAAATGAACCCAAATAAGTTGGAAATTAACATTTACTAATATGTTTAATAAATGTTTAAGTTTAATGAATGATAATGAAACAATAAACATTTATTAAATTGCTTATTAATAAGATTATTATTGTAGCCTCTAGTAATTATGTGTCTGATTTTTGTAAGCCAGACATATAGTCATTTTTAATCAATAGTTGAGTTAAATAAAACTGTCCAACAATGGGCAACAATTTAACCCTGGGTTTGTCCATTTTCAACCCAACTTGTGTTGTTTTTAAATTATAGTGTGCATAAGTGGGCCGTGGACAAATCACATGCATATTGAAACGCTGCCTAGGTAGGGAACTCATTACTAGGTCGACACATAGCTGATTAAACAGTTGGTTTGGATAAAATAAACAAACAAACGAAGTACCACATTACTGCCAGATGGTAAAATCATACTCTTAAAAATAAAGATGGTTACCATTTCTCGTTCCCCAAAGAACCTTTCAGTGATCAGTTCTTAAAATCAGTTCTTAGAACATTGAAACAATCTAAAGAACCTGCGTAGAATGCAATGAACCATTGATGCCAATAAAAACTTTATTTTTAAGAGTGTACTTTGATATTTTCCATAGTACTATGCATACACGTAATGCACACGTGTTACTTTGGTAGCCTATTTATATCTCTGTTTTTCATTTAATTCTCTATAACTATATCCACATTGCATGCAATGAAAACCTTACTGATTTCCTGACAAATTCATATGTAATGCTCTTGACATGACACTTCAGATGATCAGATCAGACAGGAAAACATGCATGTAACATGTGATTTGTGGTCAGTGAGATTATGTGTTTTCTGATCTTCTCTTTCACACTGGACTCTTTTACCGCATTTAGTCTTATTTATATCCATGCAACTGTTCCTGTTTATGCTTTTCTCTTGCATTTCTCTCTTTTCAGTGTTTTGGCATCATGCACGAAACGTCATGTCAATGCAGCACTATGAATCTGAATGCATAACGAGTAATAATGAGCATGACATCGATTGAGATCCAGTAATACAGTGATTGTGGTCTGACCTTCCTGTCCGCGGAGCTCCATCGCGCTCTGCTCTGCCCTTCATCCTCCTCATCGTCACCCATGAGCCCCGCGGATGCTGAGTCTGACTCCTCGCCTTCCTCCAGCTCCTCCTCATCTTCAGCGGAGACCTTCAGGCGCTTAGGCGCGCGCTCGTACTCCTCCAGCACAGACATGATATATAAATCAATCAATCACTCACAATCGTTAATAAAAATGATGAGAATAATCTGAAAGGAGCGCACACGCACACACGCGCGCTCATGTGCTGCTTTGGTCAGGGACGGCGCGCGACACTCATCCGGCAACAGCTCTGCGCGCTCACGCCCTGGATCCTCGCTCACTGCGGCTCTGACGTCAAGCTGGTTTTTCATTGGATCCTGCATCTGAGTGACGGATGCGCATCGGCGCTTATTGGCTGCGATCGGAGCATGCGTAAAGAACACAGGGCTGCTTTCATATGATCTGAATAGTCTGACATTAAAATAATTATAATAATCACTTTGAACTTCTTTGTTTGAAAATTACTTTACCATAATGAACATGTCAAGCACTATTCAGACAAATTAAGTCCAGAAATTAAGATCAGTATATACAAAATAAATGGTATTAAAATCATAAGTATTTCTGACCATCAACAAAAACATGTAAAAACAGAGATGTCTTAACTAAAAGCGTAATTAAAGCAGAGGGAAGTTGAACCTGGGGAAACTGAAATATAAGAATGTGGCATATGGGTCAAATATGAGGAAGTGGAATCATGTGGAATTTTCTCTGAATGTGACTCAGAGCAGTTAAATCTGTTAGAACAGTTAAATCAGTCTGAGATCACAGAATATTAATACAACAGTAAAGTCAAGTCAAGACATGACCGAATTAAAACAACATCATGTGATAGATAGATAGATAGATAGATAGATAGATAGATAGATAGATAGATAGATAGATAGATAGATAGATAGATAGATAGATAGACGGACGGACGGATAGACAGACGGACGGACAGACAGAAGGACAGACAGACAGACAGACGGACAGGCCGAACACTAGACAGACAGACTTAACAACAGACGGATGGACAGACAGACAGGCCAAACACTAGACAGACAGACCGATAGACAGACAGATGGACAGACAGACAGACAGACAGACAGACAGACGGACGGACAGACAGACAGACAGACGGATGGACGGAAGATAGACGGACAGACCGATAGACAGACGGACAGGCCGAACACTAGACAGACAGACCGATAGACAGACAGATGGACAGACAGACAGACAGACGGACAGACAGACAGACGGATGGACAGACGGACGGACAGGTAGACAGACATACAGACAGACAGACGGACAGACAGACAGACCGACAGACAGACAGACAGACTTAACGACAGACAGACGGAAGGACAAACAGACGGACAGGTAGACAGACATACAGAAGACAGACGGACAGGCCGAACACTAGACAGACAGACGGACGGACGGAC
>NC_063051.1:36164069-36221569 GCF_018812025.1 Megalobrama amblycephala
CATATGCACACACACACACACACACACACACACTCACATATATAGTACATTCACACACACATTCACACACATGCATACACACACACACACACACTCAAACACACACACACACACACACTCACTCATACACTCGCTCATGCACGCACACACACACACACACACACACAATCAATCGCACATACACACACGCTCACACACAAACACGCACTCACACACACTCACTCACACACACACACACACACACACACACAGATGCACGCACGCACTCACACATGCGCACTCACACACACTCACTCACACATACACACAAATGCACTCAGACAGACAAACACGCACTCACACACACTCACTCACACACACACACACACACACACAGATGCACGCACGCACTCACACACGCACACACACACACACACAATCAATCGCACATACACACACGAACACACACAGATGCACGCACACGCTCACACACAAACACTCACTCTCACACGCACACGCTCACACACAAACACGCACTCACACACACACACACACACACACAGATGCACGCACGCACTCACACACAAACACGCACTCACACACAAACGCACTCAGACAGACAAACACGCACTCACACACACTCACACACACAGATGCACGCACACAAACTCACTCACACACAAACACACACACACACATGCACGCTCACACACAAACACGCACTCACACACAAACGCACTCAGACAGACAAACACACACTCACACACACGCACTCACACACACACACACAAATCATTCACACACACACACACACAGATGCACGCACACACTCACACACAAACACGCACTCACACACAAACGCACTCAGACAGACAAACACACACTCACACACACGCATTCACACACACACACACAAACGCACTCACACACACACACACAGATGCACGCACACGCTCACACACAAACACGCACTCACACACAAACGCACTCAGACAGACAAACACGCACTCACACACACTCACACACACACAAACACACTCACACACACAGATGCACGCACACAAACGCACTCACACGCACTCACACACACTCACTCACACACACACACACAAACACACATGTTGTGTTTTTGTGAATTGTGAGGACTTTCCATAGGCGTAATGCATTTTATACTGTACAAACTGTACATTCTATCCCCCTACACTGCCCCTATCCCTAAACCTAACCATCACAGGAAACTGTGCACACTTTTACTTTCTCACAAAAACATCATTTAGTATGTTTATAAATCAATTTACATTGTGGGGACCGCTGGCTGGTACACAAGTACACTCACACACACACACACACACACACACACACACACACACATGCACGCAGACACATTCGCACACACACACTAACACACTCACATGCACACCCACACACACAAATACATTACCTTTTACTGTTTTTACAAATGAGGATGTGTACAAAGGAAGCTTTTATCAGGTCACTTTTTCTCACGTCTTTATACAAATTTGTGCCCAAAATATGGTTATGTGGGTACAAAGACACACACACAAACACAAACACACACACATATGTCATGGTCCACATCATGTGCTAAACACAGAATCACCAAATGTCACCAAACACACAGACAGGAAGTTCATAATGTGAAGTCAAACATCTGCACAATCAGCAGAGGAACAGAGTGAGGGAGAACAGACATCTGTGATAGTGATCCAATAATCACTGATATAAGAGCTGAAAGTGTGTGTTAAACGACACCTCAGTCACTCATCATTAACACATCTATCATCAAACTCTGAGTTCCTCATTTCTCAGGGCCTCAGTGAAGCTCAAATCACAACATTCACAAAATTTGTAATAATCTTCATCTGTGCAAGGATCATAACACATATAAGTTGTGCTGAACGCTAATCAACACGCCTTTGTTTCTGCCAGCGAGGCCCACAGTAAGAGCTAAAAGAGAACAAGGACAGGAAACGGCCAGAGGAAGTCGTCTTCACCCTCTCAAACGCAACCGCCGTGTGAGAGTTTTGTAACCTGACAGCGGCTGCTGAGGTTTGACATGAGAACAACAACACCAAGTGTGTGTCTGTTCATCTCAGACTCACATGAACACCTCTAGTGTTTCATCTCAAGCTACTGAATTACTTACAAAACAAGCACTTATAAAAACACGATCTGCTTTATGAATCATGCGATGCACAGAGGAAGAGCTCCTCACTAGAGGCAGTTTGTCCAAATCGCTCAGTAAAACACATGAACTGATGATAGTTTGTGAGTGTTTCGTGACACGTGGTGTAATGTGTGTGCTGAATTACTTCTAAAGGAAAGAGGAACCACGTTTCTGAGGTCATTCGTTCATTAAACCACATGTAATGTAAAAAACATGCTGCTCTTCAGTGCCATTCTGACTGAACCACTGGGATTTGTGGGTAATGCGACTGGAAAAGAAACATTCAGGACACTGAAAATACCTTGATTAATGCTCTGCAGCATCATGTCAAACAACACTTTACTGTGGTAAAATCACTCTAACATGTTTACAAGCCACAGACATCATTATGGCAAGTAATCTCTTCTGGTGAGGCAACTTTATGATTTAATCAGATTTATTTATGTAGAGAATCCCATTGAAACCTTCATCACATGATGATGAGCATTCATACTTAATAATTCAATAATTTTATCCCTTAAAACTCATCTTTGATCACTAAAATGACATTAAAATAGCTTGAATGTAACTCTACACCCTTGCCTAATTTAATATACACGGATCAATGAATATGCAAATTAGCCCCGCCTCCACTCGCTCTCACGCCAGCTCAGAGTTCCACTCGGTCAATTTACTGAGGTAAACGCTGTACAATGGTACAACATCGGACATATAACGGTAATTAAAGGATTAGTTCACTTTCAAATTAAAATTTCCTGATAATTTACACACCCGCATGTCATCCAAGATGTTCATGTCTTACTTCAGTTGAAAAGATATTAAAGTTTTTGATATAAACATTCCAGGATTATTCTCCTTACATTGGACTTCAATGGCCTCCAAATGGTTGAAGGTCAAAATGTCAGTTTCAGTGCAGCTTCAAAGAGCTCTACATGATCCCAGATGAGGAATAAGGGTCTTATCTATAGAAACCATCGCTCATTTCCTAATTTTTTTTTTTAAATTTTATACATTTTAACAATAAATACTCATCTTGAACTAGTTCTCTTCTTCTTCTTCTTTATTTGAATTCCGGCAGTGTAGACACTGCTAAGTGTATTACTGCCCTCCACAGGTCAATGTTTGAACTAACTGTTATATATTTGCACTAGCATATTGTATATGACAATTTAGTTCAAACTTTGACCTGTGGAGGGCAGTAATACACTTAGCAGTGTCTGCACTGCCGGAATTCTAATAGAGAAGAAGAAGAGAGCTAGTTCAAGATAAGCATTTATGGTTAAAATGTATAAAATTAAAAAAAAAATAAATGTAGGAAATGACCGATGGTTTCTCTAAAAAAAATGTAGAAAAAAAATAGCAATTGTTTCTCTAGCTGAGACCATTATTTCTCGTCTGGGATCGCGTAGAACACTTTGAAGCTGCACTGAAAGTGTAATTTTGACCTTCAACCGTCTGGAGGCCACTGAAGTCCACTATAAGGAGAAAAATCCTGGAATGTTTTCATCAAAAACGTTAAAAACATTAGTAATGCGTCCAATCTTTTGACTGGTATTGTAATTTAAACTATAATAGGCCTATACAAAATTCTTCACATGATGTTTAATAATAAGTGCATGCATGAGATCACAAAAATCATGTTTTTTTGTCAAGAGTGGACATTAATCCTGTTATCAGCATGATCACAGAGGGTTTTTTCACATAGCCTACCTGACTGAAAGGCCTCATTATGTGGCTCATTATGCAGGTAATTATGCAGATCTTTTGTCTTCTCAGGTGTGAATCACAGCATTATTCATGAAGATTCACGCCTCCACGCATACTGTGTTTCTTGACAAAAAGTGTCTTACAAAATCTAAATCAATATATTGTTTTATATGAACGAGTAGGCAGGATAATGTTTACATCATTTTGAAGCAAAACTCTAGTCTACAACCTCCAATACCCAGAAGTCTTGAGAACACAGATTTAACTTTTTTTTTGCCTTATTTCAGTGCCTTAAGTTTTTTTTTCAATAACCACACATAAACGTTATTCTTTCAAAAAAACAAACATGTACATACATGTTCCTCACGAATACGTATAGCCTAGTCTGAATACAGTGTAATGACACTTTTGTCATTAATATGTTTATGACTGAAAAGCACAAATGTCAGGGCATGTCAAAACTTCTCCAGGGCCCCAAAAATCCTCAGACCCCTGAGGGTTAATTTCTTTTCGACTGAAGAAAGAAAGACATGAACATCTTGGATGACATGGGGGTGAGTAAATTATCAGGAAATTTTAATTGGAAAGTGAAGTAATCCTTTAAAATGATTAGCCTTTTGCTTGACTATGTTATCAAACAGCTAATAATGTGTTGCTAATGTTACACAAACCATGTTCCCGTTCGCCACAGATGCCTTCTAACAATCAGTATCCTTACAAACGCTTTGAACATCTGCGGAGAAAGGCATATAGTTCATCATAACATCGTAATTATGCATCATACACCCACCATATGTGACGTCACAGATACCAGAGAAAATACTCAGCAATGGTCTTGACTTATGAATTTGCACATGGTTTGTCTTAAAGCATATTAAAAACACCACACAGACATATAAACAACATATAAACACATGATTTTCACCACAAGGGGGTCTTTAAGCAGCAGCTGCTGATACAACAGGTGTGGTGAGAAATACAATATAAAAGGTTATAATTAGTCAAGACAACTTTTGATCAGGCATTACCGCCTGGGTCCTAAATGGGATCCGATTCCTAGGGGAGACTCGATTTCTCATGACAACAGCGTTCTGTTGCACATGCGCGAATTTAACTGCTACTTCTTGACATTCTACTGTAACCATCTATTACTGGAGAATAGCCAATTGACCCTTTGCAAAGACCCGCCCCCCTTAGTTACTGTTGCTTTGTCTGACAAGCCGTGGCGCTGTCACGCCACACAGAGTGAAAAATACATCGCGGAGCAAAAAGGACACTGACAACACGTTGACAAACAAGACAGAGCAGGTTACTTATGATATTAAACAAAGTCCCAGCTTTCAAACTGTGTAGTTTTTTTAAGAAATTCAAACAATAAAAACCATTTTGTAGCTCTTTAATGTGTCGTGACAGATCGCTGTAGCACCTCAGCTCAAGCGGCTCGTGAACTGATCATCTCTTCCTACTAATTAATTTATAGCATCAAATAAACATGAATGAACATCAGAAGGAATGTTGTTTCAAACGTGGAAAGACGTCAGCACACACCATTTTTCAAGTCCACCGAGGTTAAACTTCCAACTCCTGACTGCTTTGTCGGACAAAATGGTGGATTCAGCGTTATGATTGGTTAGATTGCTTGTCAATCAAACTCCCGGCGAAGGGTCAATTTGACGTCGTCGATAATATGTGACAGATTAGATAAGTAAATGTTATGATTTATGGTTATGTGGCATTGTAATTGTATTTGTATGTTATTTAAAATCAAAAGCAACCATTCTCTGTCCTTAAAAATGTAATTTATTTTTTTACTATATGTCAAATGATTAAATGATCCATTACGCCATCCTCTTTGTTGTTGCTTTGTTGATTTTTTGCATTCTTTAGCTAGAGCAGTTTACTTCCGGTCACGTGGCCATTGGAGGAATCAATGGAAACTATAGGGTGATTATCATTACCTAAACTAATACTATTAAAAATGTGTAATTATTAGTATTTACCTGTGCAAAACTCACCACCATAGTGTTGTGGATAGTTGCTAGGGTGTGTTAGGTGGTTGCTAGGTGTTTTCTTCCTGTCTGGTGTGAAAAGTGTCTCTGTGACCTTCTGGTCTGTGACTCGGTTCCTCCTTCAAAGTGCATCCGTGCGGTTTTATGGTGAAAATGACGCTTCTGATCACTTAGTAAAGTAGCAACATCACAGAAGACACGTACATACAGTAATACATGCTTTTAGATGTATAATCACAGTGATGTGATCACTTGGGCATGTGATTCTCATTACACACACACACAGACCCTCACAGACTCAAATGAAGGGCGACTGTGTGCAGTAAGTGACATTCTGCCTTCAGCTAATGGAGCTATTAAAAGAGTGTTAGCTGTGTGACGCTGAAACGGCTAAAACGGGACAAAGAGAGTCAAATAAAACAGCAGAGCAGCAGCAGAGACGCCCACATCCATCCTCCATCTCTACATGCTACAACTGAAGAGGCCTGTTGGTTTAGCAGAGGTATAAAAAAAAAACAAGGATAATCTGTCAAACCACACAAAATATGATGGTCATGTGACATGATGTCAGAAAGTATAATGGTTTCAGATCAGCTTTCAAAAAAAAAAAAAACATGCTAAATGTATAATAATAGCAGAGTTCATGTCACAACTATAAGGATAAATGCACAGAGAATAAATAACAGTGCTGAAAAAAGCATTGGAACAACATTAAAACAATGTTTAAAGCTAAATGGTTGTAAAGAAAGAAAACCAAGTTAAAAGCTAACTAGTTGTAAAAAGGTAAATAAATACTTACCGTAATTTCAATTACTGTTGAAATTATGTCATTTTTTTCAATGTCAGGGGAAAAAAAACATTGAAATCACATTGAAACAATATTTAACGCCAAAAAAAAAAGGTTAACAAAATACTTATAAAACCAACGCTTAAAGGTGCCATAGAATGCTTTCACAAGACGTAATATAAGTCTAAAGTGTTCCTTGAATGTGTCTGTGAAGTTTCAGCTCAAAATACCCCATAGATTTGTTTTTATTCAGTTTTTTAACTGCCTTTTTTGGGGCATCATTAAATATGCGCTGATTCAGCATGCTTCCCCTTTAAATCCTCGCGCTCCCCGCCCCCCAAGCTCGCGACTCTATAATACATTGCATAAACAAAGTTCACACAGCTAATATAACCCTCAAAATGGATCTTTACAAAGTGTTTGTCATGCAGCATAACTGATTATGTAAGTATGGTATTTATTTGGATGTTTACATTTGATTCTGAATGAGTTTGATAGTATGCTGTGGCTAACGGGGCTAAAGCTAACATTACACACTGTTGGAGAGATTTATAAAGAATGAAGTTGTGTTTATGAATTATACAGACTGCAAGTGTTTAATAATGAAAATAATGACGGCTCTTGTCTCCGTGAATACAGTAAGAAACAATGGTAACTTTAACCACATTTAACAGTACATTAGCAACATGCTAATGAAACATTTAGAAAGACAATTTACAAATATCACTAAAAATATCATGTTATCATGGATCATGTCAGTTATTATTGCTCCATCTGCCATTTTTCATTATTGTCCTTGCTTGCTTACCTGCATAAAGTCTGTTGATTCGGCTGTGCTGCTACAGACGTTAATACTGGCTTGTCTAATGCCTTGAACATGGGCTGGCATATGCAAAATTTGGGGGCGTCCATATTAATGATCCCGACTGTTGCGTCACAGTCGGTGTTATGTTGAGATTGTTATGTTGAGGTCTTTTAAACAAATGAGATTTACATAAGAAGGAGGAAATAATGGTGTTTGAGACTCACTGTATGTCATTTCCATGAACTGAACACTTGTTATTCAACTTGCCAAGGTAAATTCAATCTTCAATTCTATGGCACCCAGGGGCGGATCTTGAAAATTATTTATAGGGTGGCAAAGGGGTGGCATGAGGTCTATGAGGGGTGGCAATACCAAAGCAAGCGCCCATGCATAGTTTTTGGAGGTTTATGGCCTGACATACACAATTGTGTTCACAAACATTGCATTACCAAAATAAATAAATAATAATAATAATAATAATTAAGAATAATAATAATAATAAATAACAAGATTTCAATATCCATCATGGCACCAAGTAAAGACACTATATGAAAAACATCAACAGATTTAAAATGAGTCTGACCTTGTATCACTAAAGGAGATGAGCAGTTTTATTAATATTACACAGGTTACTTCGATGGCATAAATCACATGTTTTAGTGCAAGTTAAAGAACAACAAAAACTTGTTTTTTTGCAAACAATTTTTGAGTTTTTGTTATTAACAGAAGTGGGAATGTCTGTGTGTGTTCACCCAGAACAGCCTAGCAACTACATACTCTAGCAACACCCCAGCAATTGCAGCAAGAGCCTAGCAACCACCCAGAATCTCCTAGGAACCACCTAGCAACACTTTAGCAATCACCCAGAACCTCAAACTTCCAGGTCAAAATAAAATGTTTTAGTCAAAAACTTATTCTTGTCTGACAAAATCAAACTTTTGCCTCAGATGACACACAAAACTTAACAAATACACAGACTACTGCACTGCCCAGTGAACACTAGTGAGATCATATAACACTGTAACAAAAATACCGCTTACTGGGATTCAGGAATTATTTTGCAGCTCACTGTCTACTACACTATACAAAAATAAATTTACAGATACAGTAAAATACAGCAATGATTTTTTTTCTTTCTTTTTTTCATTTTACTATTGTAAATTGATCTGGCAGTAGATATGTATGAACTTGGCATGCACCACAATACAGTATACTGTCAATTACAGTAAAACTAAATTCAGCAACTTCTGCACTGCACATTTGGCCAAATTTTATTACAGTATATAAGGTACTATAGCAGTGTATTGGTCTTCTAGCACAAGACAGTCATTTCTCAGTTCTGCAAAATACAGTAACAAATGGCTACAGAGAAAGCTGACAATCACAAGTTTGGGGGTGTACAGCGTGCTACATACTGTACATAGTGAAATTTCCCTCATACTGGTACTGTGAAGTTTATTTCTATCATTAAAACCCCTGTAAATTATTCATTCAGCTCTCAGATTTTTACTGGTGTGTGTCATCAGTTTTGCTATCTAATGTAGTCATTGTTAAACGTTTTGAGAAATGTGTCTTTGTTTTGAGAACTGAACGAATGGTTTGGGAAACTGGGCCAACTGAATCACCTATAATGTGTTAGCAACCGAGAAAAGCTAAAATAGATTTAGATTCTTACCTAACTAGTTTCTGTGATCGGGATCTTCTTGTTGATTTCATGTTACCGTTTCGTCGGATGGCAAAAAGACCTTTATCCATGATGAAAGTGCAGCGGACGGTCGGTGGATTAACTCGCAAAAAATTACGAAAATTCGAGGACTTCTGAGTAAGCAGAGAAGCAGTAATTTTCCGATTCACGAACAAATGGAAAACAATTCGTAAGTGAACTTGGCTGCGCTGTGTTTTTGACTCCCAAAGAACCGGTTCATTAGAGTCATTTGTTAATGAAGCTGACTACACTGGGCGCGCTGCGTTCGCGTGCAACCGTCATGCAGCTTACTGAAAGACGTGTTTTCTTGCCATTATTTTGCAATACGCTGTCTTTTTTATGTCATCACATTGAAGCGCCGCTGCTGAAAAGCAGTAGTACTTGAAACACTGCTAACATTTATATTTTATTCTCTGATAATTTTGGTGTGGCAGATTGGGTGGCAAAGCTTTTCCTTAGGGTGGCAGTTGCCACCCCGTGCCACCCCGGTAGATCCGCCCCTGATGGCACCTTTAAGTTTTAATACTCACGTTAATACTCACAATATCAAAATTGGTTTAAATTAGTAAACTCAACACAAACTGTAAGAGTAATTCAAACCTGATCCATAACGCCTGTCAATAAACATTAAAATGTCAACTTGGTTCTGAACAAAGACAGTTACGAATGGGAGAAATTTCGACGTGTGAATACCTCCCGCCTTTTAAGTAAAAGAGCCAATCGCTGATTGATAAAGTCATTGCGTCACTGCAGCAGCCGTTAGAAGCTCAGGTTTCCATAGAAACCTGAGATTCGCGCCTATGACTGCATATGCGCATTGGCTGGTCAAACCTGAAAAATAAGCTTTTTTAACGCTATTTGAGCATAAGAAACAACATTTATGGGATAGTTTATGTCAGATTTTGTTGCTGATTTCATATATGTTATTTAATAGTGATTTCGGTAAGCAGTTTTGAGATTTCAGGATTCCTCCATTCAAATAGATCTTGCATGGATGCCCCGAAAAGTTGCAAAACGGCCGCTGAGTGAACTTACTTACCTTGAAAAGAGTACCTCAGGGATGACGTGTTTTTGTAGGCAAAACCCGGAAGCGAGTTAGCATTTTAAGACTTCCGGTCCCATCGCCCCGAAGTCTATGGGTTTTTAAATGGGTTTTTGCTAAATCGCCTGATATAAGGTCTGTGGTTAACAAAGCCTCTAAATATTTTCACGTTTTGATCTATGACATAAAACACACCAGTTATAACCCGCTTGTGATTTTTTAAACCTTTATTGTGTCTTAAAATCGGTGGTTGCTAACAAGTTGCTAAAAGGGACTACTTCCTTTGGCGGGGACTTTAGACGTCATCATTAAAAACGGGACATTTGGACAGCATTTCTCATGAAAAAGTGGATAAGTATTCATACACAGCGCAGATCATAAACAGCGAGCATGTTTTTAAATAAAGTTTGAGGAAGCTTGGTGGTGGTGATGTTGATCTGCGACCATGGTGTGCTGTAGTCCGTTTATAACCTACTGTTAGCCTTTTGTATCTGATAACTTTATTTAGGCTTCAAATGTTGTGTTAACTTGTAAAGATTATCTTGATAGACAAATCGTCTAAGTGTCATAACCTGGTCATAACCCTTTGTTAAACACAGAGCGCCGCTAACTTCCGGGTTGGCCTACAAAAACAAGTCATCCCTGAGGTACTCTGTGGGACTTTGGTTCTGAAGGTGCAAGTAAATAATTTTCAAATATTAAATAAATGATTTTAAAACATCAAAAATTAAACACTCACGGAAAAAATTTTTTTTGTTTCAACCTTGCCCAACATCAGAGAACCATGAACATGCGAATGTGTTGTTCAAGCAATATTTAAACTTAAATCTCAGACTTTAAGCAAATATTTTAGCTGAATCTTTGATTTACAACAAATACAAGTGAGCTTTAAAACATAAACCATAATTCACTGTCAAAATGGAATGTTAAAGCAATTAAAAATAGATGTTTATGAGTTAATTTACTTTCAATCAAATTTCAATCAATTTTAGAGGATTGTGGAATATCACATTCATGCTGCCTTCAAAAACAGGGCAGATGAACTGCAAAAAATTATGTTTTTGTCTTGTTTTCCAGTAAAAATATATCAACATTCTTAAGATGCATTTACTTGAGAAGCAAAATCAGTCTTTTATGAGAATGTTTATGCTTAAAACAAGAACAAATATCTTATTTTAATATAAATATCTTATATTAAAATAAGAACAAAATAATATCAGAAATATCAGCCTAATTCAAAGGGAAAACAAGATGTTTCTGACTCTATTGGCAAATATGTTCTTGCTTTAAGAACAAACTCGCTTCATTTTGATCATTTTTTCAGTAAACAAGACTTAATTTCTTAAGTGATTTTGCTTCTCAAGTAAATTTATCTTGATTTAAGAACGTTTAGATATTTGTACTGGAAAACAAGACAAAAATATTGAATAAGAAAATCATTTTTTGCAGCGTGAAGGCACAAATTGTATGCGTCTTGATGCCATCTGCCCTGTGAAGATGGTGTTTTTCAGGTTTTGGATGCAGTTGACATATTTAACAGATCAAAATAAACTTTTGCTAGTAAACAACAATATAGTAACATAATTTAACTGCTGTCAGAAGTGTTTTCTGTGTGAAACAGCTGCACAAACCACCGTTAAATGAACGACAGCGCCACCTCCTGGTACAGCATCATTAGCACATAAAGAAATCTCACAGAGAGGAAGTGTTTTAACTTCATTTAATATGCATACAAAACTCAAACAGATGCAGGAACACGTGTACCGCACAACAAAACAGGTAGAAAATCAGACAAACTCTCTCCTCATCTAGAGAAAAATAAACTCAAAATATTCTGCTCCTCAAACAAGAGCTTCCTTACAATCAAACTTGCATTTTTTAATTATTACTTCACTTGTACTGCAATAAGCACCGAAACCCCTGATAACAAACACACATCGCCTCAAACTGAGGTGCTTCGAGAATAGAAACAGGGCGCTTCAGTCATCTCGCTCTGGACTCTCACTTCCTGCGGGGCTTCGAGAGGGCGAACGACTGCAAGCAGAAAACAAGGAAAAGGTTTATTTTGAGTCGGCATGTCATTCACCCCGTCACTCCCACACTAAACAGTGTTTCTCATCCTGTGGGGGGACCTACCTCTGCTTTTGAGGTGAAGCTCTAGATTTGGAGCCGCTGAGATTTAAGCAAAAACGCCTCTTAAGATTAACAAGCACAGGAAGTGTGTCGGTGGCTTTGCTGTTTGCATGCGACAGCGAGTGTGTGACATGCTGCAAACTCACAAACGCATGCAGCTAAACACACACCATCCGGACCAGAGTAACACCTCATGATGTTTATGTGATCAGATCACGTGCTTCTACTGTTTAGTCATTTAGGAGTGGAAATCACATATATAGAGGTGTTTGTCATGAGATTCTTAATGGAGAACATTACCTTATACTACACTAGTGATCAGACGTATGGAATCATTATGATTTAACATTAAAACAATCTTGATCATTCCAATCTTTTGAAGAAGTACTGAAGCAGAACAACAAATGAAATTGAGATTTTTTTTTGCATTACAGTGATGAGAGTTTTGGGTCATAAAATGCTGCAATGCAAATGAAGTGTAAATCATCTAAATAATCTTGACTTTGCTATAAAGCTCTTTCTGATTCTGATCGTTCATGCATGTCACATGTTCACATTATTGACATTCTTACAGAACGACAAGGAGTCTTGATGTCTGATGAGGTGCTGGAGCATGATGTGTGTGTGAGTATGTGTGAGTGTGTTTGAGAGCTTGTGTGTGTGTGTTAGTATCTGTGAGTGAGTGAGTGAGTGAGTGTGCATGTTTGTGTGTGATTGTGCGTGTTTGAAAAACTGTGTGCGAGTGTGTTTGAGAGTGTATTTGTGTGAGTGTGTTTGAGAGTGAGAGTGTGTGTGAGTGTGTTTGGAAATTTGTGTGTGTGCAAGTGTGCTTGAGAGTGATTGTGTTTGTGTGAGCATGTTTAAGAGTGTGTGTATGTGTGTGTTTGAGAGCAGGTGTGTGAGTATGTGTGAGTGAGTGTGTGTGTGAGAGTGTGTTTGAGAGCTTGTGTGTGTGTGAATATCTGTGAGTGAGTGTGTGTGTGTGAGCGTGTGTTTGTGTGTGATTGTGCGTGTTTGAAAGTGTGTGTGCGAGTGTGTTTGAGAGTGTATGTGAGTGTGTTTGAATGAGTGTGTGTGAGAGAGTGTGTGTGTGTGTGAGTGTGTTTGGAAATTTGTGTGTGTGCAAGTGTGCTTGAGAGTGTGAGTGTGATTGACAGTGTTTGTGTGAGCATGTTTAAGAGTGTGTGTATGTGTGTGTTTGAGAGCAGGTGTGTGAGTATGTGTGAGTGAGTGTGTGTGTGAGAGTGTGTTTGAGAGCTTGTGTGTGTGTGTGAGTATCTGAGTGAGTGAGTGAGAGTGTGTGTGTGTGTGTGTGAGCGTGTGTTTGTGTGTGATTGTGCGTGTTTGAAAGTGTGTGTGCGAGTGTTTTTGAGAGTGTATGTGAGTGTGTTTGAGGGTGTATTTGTGTGAGTGTGTTTGAGAGTGAGAGTGTGTGTGAGTGTGTTTGGAAATTTGTGTGTGTGCAAGTGTGCTTGAGAGTGTGAGTGTGATTGACAGTGTTTGTGTGAGCATGTTTGAGTGTGTGTATGTGTGTGTTTGAGAGCAGGTGTGTGAGTATGTGTGAGTGAGTGTGTGTGTGAGAGTGTGTTTGAGAGCTTGTGTGTGTGTGTGAGTATCTGAGTGAGTGAGTGAGAGTGTGTGTGTGTGTGTGTGTGTGTGAGCGTGTGTTTGTGTGTGTGTGTGAGCGTGTGTTTGTGTGTGATTGTGCGTGTTTGAAAGTGTGTGTGCGAGTGTTTTTGAGAGTGTATGTGAGTGTGTTTGAGGGTGTATTTGTGTGAGTGTGTTTGAGAGTGAGAGTGTGTGTGAGTGTGTTTGGAAATTTGTGTGTGTGCAAGTGTGCTTGAGAGTGTGAGTGTGATTGACAGTGTGTTTGTGTGAGCATGTTTGAGTGTGTGTATGTGTGTGTTTGAGAGCAGGTGTGTGTGAGTAAGTGTGTGTGTGTGTGTGTGTGTGTGTGTGTGTGTGTGTGTGTGTGTGTTTGAGAGCGTCATTGTTAGAGTGCAAGTGTGAGTGTGAGTGTGAGTGTTTGCGAGCATGTGTGTGTGTGAGTTTGTGTGTGTGTGTATGTGTGTGTGTGTGCAGGGCTGGACTGGAACAAAAAAATGGCCCTGGCATTTTTGCTCAGACCGGCCCACCACAATCGGTCGGACACCACCCACCAGAGTATTACAATTAATTGGTAGAGTTATTAAAAATACACTTAGTAAGAGTAGGATTTCTAGATGGACAATGTGCTCCATGATATAAAAGCTAGTTAACCCTTAGAACGTGGATGTAGAATACTGATAATTCTATAAAGATTTTTTTTAATTTTTTTTTTTTTTCAATGAAACAGACAGCAGAAAAACTATAATTTACAATTACAAATATACTTTGTTTTAAAGAGCACAAACCCCTGTTTAAGTGTCAAACATTTACCTCTCATTGTTTAGATGCTCCCCATTAAAAACAATGAAAAAGAAAACTATACTACCAAATTACTCACAAAAAACGTCCTAATAAAATGATATTCATGTTATTCACTTGCCATAAACAACCAAGTGTTCATACCAGAGCAATAGGGTACAAGAGCTACAAAACATAACTTTTTATAGCTGAAAAGTGAGATCTAGTAGACCATCATCACGACTAACAGCTATAAATAGACACCTATAGTCTCGTTGTGAAATAAACACATCATCAGTAATATTACATTATAATAATAACCTGGATTTTTTTTTTTGAAAAATCAAATTGCATCATTTCAGGTTTTTCTATGAGAAGGGCTGTAATAAGTTCACTGCATAAGTGAACTCTGATAGCTACAAGGGCACTGCTAACTACAAAAAACAGTGCAAAATAACTTTTGCTGTGCTATTTGACTTTAGTTGACTGAGTGACCAGTGCAGTAGGTGACAGTCTGACTTTATAATAACGACGACGATTATGTTGTCTTATAATATTCATTCATTTAAGCATCATCGTCGTCGTCGTCGCATCATGAGTCCCTCGCTGTTAATCATGTAACTACCCTGCTTACCGTTTCTATTATACTCTCCTGCTTACTCTGTCCCTCATTGGCTTCACTGTCAGACACCTGCTGCTCCTCTGCCTTACAGGTGTCTCCTCCATGTTCTTCTATGTTCACCTGTTTTTGCACGTCAGGTACTGTAGGTTTGGAAACTAAAGCTACAGTAACCGCACTAAACATGCCAGTAATGTTTGCACGTTGAGGCATCAGCCTCTAAATTTTTTTATTTTTTTGCCCGCAACTTCTCCGCACCCCCCTTGCACTGTTCTGGCGAAACAGAGGGGACGGGCTGGAGTCTGTTAAGAGATGTGATTGGGCCAGCCCAGTGTCAGTATGGAAAATGAACCAATGGGCCGCTGTCCCTGCTTTATGGGCCGGTCGTTGGCCAATTTTATGTTTATTAAAAAAAATCATATCATATAGCGGCCCCGCCCTCAAGTGCGTCGGCCCACCGGGCATTTGCCCGGTATGCCAGATTACCAGTCCAGGCCTGTGTGTGTGTGTGAGTGTGTTTGAATGAGTGTGTGAGTGTGTTTGGAAATTTGTGTGTGTGCAAGTGTGCTTGAGAGTGTGAGTGTGATTGACAGTGTTTGTGTGAGCATGTTTAAGAGTGTGTGTGTGAGTGTGTTTGAGAGCAGGTGTGTGAGTATGTGTGAGTGAGTGTGTGTGTGAGAGTGTGTTTGAGAGCTTGTGTGTGTGTGTGAGTATCTGAGTGAGTGAGTGAGTGAGTGAGAGTGTGTGTGTGTGAGCGTGTGTTTGTGTGTGATTGTGCGTGTTTGAAAGTGTGTGTGCGAGTGTTTTTGAGAGTGTATGTGAGTGTGTTTGAGGGTGTATTTGTGTGAGTGTGTTTGAGAGTGAGAGTGTGTGTGAGTGTGTTTGAGAGTGAGAGTGTGATTGACAGTGTGTTTGTGTGAGCATGTTTGAGAGTGTGTGTATGTGTGTGTTTGAGAGCAGGTGTGTGTGTGTGTGTGTGTGTGTGAGTGTGTGCGTTTTAAAGTGTGTAAGTGTGTTTGAGAGTCTGTATGTGAGTGTGTTTGACAGTGTGTATGAGAGCGTATGAATGTGTGTGTTTGAGTGAGTGTGTGTGTTTGAAAGTGTGTAAGTGTGTTTGAGAGTCTGTATGTGAGTGTTTTTGAGGGTGTATTTGTGTGAGTGTGTGTTTGAGAGCGTCATTGTTAGAGTGCAAGTGTGAGTGTGAGTGTTTGCGAGCATGTGTGTGTGTGAGTTTGAGTGTGTGTGTGTGTGTGTGTGTGTGTGAGTGGGTGTGTGTTTGAGAGCGTCATTGTTAGAGTGCAAGTGTGTGTGTGCGTGTGAGAGTGTTTGCGAGCGTGTGTGTGTGTGTGAGTATGTGTGTGAGAGTGTGTGAGTGTGTGTTCTCACCTTCTAGCCCGAGAGCCAGATTTGGACCTCCCGACTGAACCAGACCTACAGAAACAGAAGTTCCCCATCAACACAAACCCATGTGACTAAACACACACACAGTTCATACGGCAACACGAAGTCAAACGTGGCGTGACACCTGACCAGCGGCGTTACTGTGTTACCTGCTCCTGGGACCAGAGCCGGATCGGGAGCGAGAGCGGGATATGGACCTGGATGGGTCAAAGAAAGAATCAATCAAGTCAAATGACAGAACCAAACACCTCAGAGACACAATATTGCGATTAAACTTGAACTCATGCAAATACAACACTCTGATCAAACTAATATGAATAATCTCATAATTGCAGTAAACTATGAGGCGCATGTTAATTTTAATAAAAAGTATTACAATTTTTACCACCCTGGTCAAAGTGCGCATGTCACTCACCTGGATCGTTTGGGCGTCACAGATCTGGAGCGTCTGGGAGAACCCGAGCGAGAACGGCGAGGAGAGAAAGATCTGGACCTGAGACATGGATGAGACATGCATTTACACGTGAAAGATCACAGAACACACACACACACACACACACATACCTTCTCCCTCTGCTGCGGCTGCGAGAGCGACCGTATCTCCTCCCTCTGGACCGAGAGCGAGAGTGGGAACGGGAACGAGACCTGTCCGAGTCCAGAGGAGACGGACGGACAGATGTGAGGACACAAGGAGGGAACAAAGGAGAGAGACGTGTGTCAGCGTGATATAAAGAAACAGATTCACTGACTCATGTGACCCTCAGGCACTGACCTCAACTAAACTAAACAAATCACATTACAGATTAACATTACAGGTACAGTACAGAACAGGGCTGGACCATATAACAGCGCTTTTAAAAAAGCTCCATAAATCACTTCAAATTATTTGTGAATTGATTCAAAAGTCAAACGAATGGTTAAAAAAAACTATATAAAAAAAAAAATAATTACTTGAAATAATAAAATAAATGTTAACTGAAATGAAATAAAACACTGATTTTATTTTTAGCTAGTCGCCAAGGCAAAATTTCTCATTTTAATTTAGTATAATTTGATAAAAAATTAATGAAAACTATATAGACATAGGTAAAAAAAAAAATAATAATAATTATTCTCATTTAGTATAACTTGATAAAAATTAATGAATACTATACAGACATAAGTAAAAAAAAAACAAAAAAAAAACAATAATTATTCTAATTTTCTTAAAGTATTACTTGATAAAAATTCATTAAAACTATAGACATTTAAAAAAAAAAACAATAATTAATAAAAATGCCAATTAAAATAAAACTAAATACATACTCATTCAAAAAATTTAATGAAAATCTATGATACTAAACACTGATCACCATTAAAAATATTGCAAAATAAGTTTTAGAATATAAAAATAATTTTATTACTTTGCATAGTAAAAAAATAGGACTATATATATATATATATATATATATATATATATATATATATATATATATATATATATATATATATATATATATAAATTAATTTACTTCAAGATTATTAACTAAATAAATATTTTACTTTTTCCAATACATTTTTTCAGCTACAATGACTGGCTAAAATGGTGATTCCTATGATTCAAAAAGGCTAATTTCAGAGCAAAAAAATTAAAGATTACTGCGATAAATCTAGACACTCATGGCATGTTATATCGTCCAGCCCTAGAACCCTAACAGTTCTTAAAAAATGTTTAAAGCATTAAACACTACGACTGATTTGAGTTCAGCAATGGCAATGATATACAGAGAGACACATTAATTGGTACTTGAAATAAACCTTGCAACTTTGCAGGTCGACCCTCTTTGGAACCGAGGTCTAGCAGATCTAGACGATCTAGTAGTATCTATCATCAGCCGACCTCTGCATCTAGTCGTTCTCTTGGATTTCTAACGATGACCGCATTGACAGCCAAATCGCTTGATTGAGACTTGATAGAAGTGTGCAAGGCGCTTTTTCTAGACGGGATCGTGGTCTGTAGAGGTCTCGATGCTCTCTTTATCAAAAGCGTAGGCACAAATCACTAGCCGAATTTACTCAGATTGGCGCTCTCATCAGGTTTGGGTAGGGGGGAGGGGCTATGAATAGTTAAGTAGCAGTGGGAGGAGCCTCAGCGAAGGGGTGTGGCTGCTCGTGCCCCGGTCATAGCAGGCGATCAAAAGTGTGGGATTTGCTAGATGCCTCATGAATTCGTAAAGGATCGTGACTCTCTGAATCAAACGATGAAACCTGAAAGGTTTTGACCAGGTCAGTCATTAAATGAAATCCCAAAGAGAAAACATCAGTTCAGAAAACAACAAAACATCCCCCCCAACCCACAAAATCTAAGTCAACACAAACAAATAAACAGGAAATCAAGCAGACAGAGAGAAGAGAGAGCAGGAACAATATAACAAGGAAACAGCAGATGACAGTTTATTCATCAATAACGTTCAGCGGTGTCCAGGTGAGATCACAGCTGGCCTTACCTGCTCCGGCGCCGTCGACTGTACCGGTGACAGTCGTACGCGTAGTGGCCCTTCTCGCCGCACTCGTAGCAGCGGTCGTTCGGGTCGAAGGGCCGGCGAGTTGGCGGACGGTCGTATCGGGAGCGCCGTGGCATTCCGGTGGATAACTCCACACGCGTTCGAGAGCCACAGATCACCCTGAAACAATTAGTAATGAAACAAGTCTTTATGAGCGAGTCATTGAATCATTCATTCAAGAGATTTGTTCAAAAACGCTGATTAGTAATGAAACAAGTCTTTATGAGGGAGTCATTGAATCATTAATTCAAGAGATTTGTTCAAAAACGCTGATTAGTAATGAAACAAGTCTTTATGAGTGAGTCATTGAATCATTCATTCAAGAGATTTGTTCAAAAATGTTGATTAGTAATGAAACAAGTCTTTATGAAGGAGTCATTGAATCATTCATTCAAGAGATTTGTTCAAAACGTTGATTATTAATTAATCAAGTCTTTATGAGTCATTGAATAATTCATTCAAGAGATGTTTAAAAACGCTGATTAGTAATGAAACAAGTCTTTATGAAGGAGTCACTGAATCATTCATTCAAGGGATTTGTTCAAAAACGCTGATTAGTAATGAAACAAGTCTTTATGAAGGAGTCACTGAATCATTCATTCAAGAGATTTGTTCAAAACATTGATTATTAATGAATCAAGTCTTTATGAGTCATTGAATAATTCATTCAAGAGATGTTTAAAAACGCTGATTAGTAATGAAACAAGTCTTTATGAAGGAGTCACTGAATCATTCATTCAAGGGATTTGTTCAAAAATGCTGATAAGTAATGAAACAAGTCTTTGTGAAGGAGTCATTGAATCATTCATTCAAGAGATTTGTTTAAAACGCTGATTAGTAATGAAACAAGTCTTTATGAAGGAGTCACTGAATCATTCATTCAAGAGATTTGTTCAAAACGTTGATTATTAATGAATCAAGTCTTTATGAGTCATTGAATAATTAATTCAAGAGATGTTTAAAAGCGCTGATTAGTAATGAAACAAGTCTTTATGAAGGAGTCACTGAATCATTCATTCAAGGGATTTGTTCAAAAACGCTGATTAGTAATGAAACAAGTCTTTATGAAGGAGTCACTGAATCATTCATTCAAGAGATTTGTTCAAAACATTGATTATTAATGAATCAAGTCTTTATGAGTCATTGAATAATTCATTCAAGAGATGTTTAAAAACGCTGATTAGTAATGAAACAAGTCTTTATGAAGGAGTCACTGAATCATTCATTCAAGGGATTTGTTCAAAAATGCTGATAAGTAATGAAACAAGTCTTTGTGAAGGAGTCATTGAATCATTCATTCAAGGGATTTGTTCAAAAATGCTGATAAGTAATGAAACAAGTCTTTGTGAAGGAGTCATTGAATCATTCATTCAAGAAATTTGTTTAAAATGCTGATAAGTAATGAAACAAGTCTTTGTGAAGGAGTCATTGAATCATTCATTCAAGAGATTTGTTTAAAACGCTGATTAGTAATGAAACAAGTCTTTATGAAGGAGTCACTGAATCATTCATTCAAGAGATTTGTTCAAAACGTTGATTATTAATGAATCAAGTCTTTATGAGTCATTGAATAATTAATTCAAGAGATGTTTAAAAACGCTGATTAGTAATGAAACAAGTCTTTATGAAGGAGTCACTGAATCATTCATTCAAGAGATTTGTTCAAAACGTTGATTATTAATGAATCAAGTCTTTATGAGTCATTGAATAATTAATTCAAGAGATGTTTAAAAACGCTGATTAGTAATGAAACAAGTCTTTATGAAGGAGTCACTGAATCATTCATTCAAGAGATTTGTTCAAAACATTGATTATTAATGAATCAAGTCTTTATGAGTCATTGAATAATTCATTCAAGAGATGTTTAAAAACGCTGATTAGTAATGAAACAAGTCTTTATGAAGGAGTCACTGAATCATTCATTCAAGAGATTTGTTTAAAATGCTGATTAGTAATGAAACAAGTCTTTATGAGCGAGTCATTGAATCGTTCATTCAAGAGATTTGTTCAAAAACGCTGATTAGTAATGAAACAAGTCTTTATGAAGGAGTCATTGAATCATTCATTCAAGAGATTTGTTTAAAATGCTGATTAGTAATGAAACAAGTCTTTATGAGGGAGTCATTGAATCATTCATTCAAGAGATTTGTTCAAAAACTCTGATTCATCCAGTAATGAAACAAGTGAAGTCTTTTGAGTGAGTCATTGAATCATTCATTCAAGATATTCGTTCAAAAACGCTGATTATTAATGAAACAAGTCTTTATGAGTGAGTCATTGAATCATTCATTCAAGAGATTTGTTCAAAAACATTGATTCATCCAGTTATGAAACAAGTGAAGTCTTTCTGAGTGAGTCATTGAATCGTGACCTGACCGTGACTACGGCCACTCACTTGCCATCGAGGCCACGCACAGCATCCTCAGCATCTCTGGGATCTTCAAACTCCACAAAGGCGAATCCCGGAGGGTTGCGAGCGATCCACACGGTTCTCAGCGGCCCGTAATAACCGAATGCCCGCTCTAACTCACCCTTACCTGCCCCGGTGCCCAGGTTACCCACGTACACCTTCGTTTCTGAGAGAAAAGCAGAACTTTAACATCTGTCACTCTCTAATAGGCCATGACTACCCCTATGAAATTTCATCTCATATTATTATAGTATTTATTAATATTTTGATTTAGCTTTTATTTGTATAATTTTGTTATGTGCTTTTGTCATTTTATTAGTTTTTTAGTGCTGTCAAATCTATTAATCACGATTAATCGCATCTAACATAAAAGTTTATATATATATACACCACCAGTCAAAAGTTTGGAAACATTACTATTTTTAGTCTCTTATGCTCATTAAGGCTGCATTTATTTCATAATAAATACAGAAAAAAACAATAATATTCTGAAATATTATTACAATTTAAAATTATAGTTTTCTATTTTACTATACTTTAAAATATAATTTATTCCTGTGATCAAAGCTGAATTTTCAGCATCATTATTCCAGTCTTCAGAGTCACATGATCCTTCAGAAATCATTCTAATATGCTGATTTGATACTCAGTTATTATCAATGTTGGAAACAGTTGTGTTGCTTAATATTTTTTTGGTACCTGTGATACTTTTTTCAGGATTCATTGATGAATAAAAAAAAAGAAAAAAAACAGCATTTATTCAAAATATAAATCTTTTCTAACAATATAAATCTTTACTATCACTTTAACACATACGTGCTGAATAAAAGTATTAATTTCTTTCCCCCCAAAAAAAGAAAGAAAAATAAATGCTGATATTTTTTTTTTACTTTTTATTTATTAAAGAATCCTGAAAATGTATCACAGGTTATAAAATAATATTAACTGTTTCCAACATTGATAATAAATCAGCATATTACAATGAATTCTGAAGGATCATGTGACACTGAAGACTGGAGTAATGATGCTGAAAATTCAGCTTTGATGACAGAAATAAATTATATTTTAAAGTATATTAAAATAGAAAAACATAATTTTAAATTGCAATAATATTTCACAATATTATTGTTTATTCTGTATTTATTATGAAATATATGCAGCCTTAATGAGCGTAAGAGTCTTCGTTCAAAAACATTAAAAATAGTAATGTTTCCAAACTTTTGACTGGTAAAAATTTAGTTTTAATACATTTAGTACTTTAGTAAGTTTTAAAAGGTTTTCTTATATTTTACTTCATTTCAGCTTTATTTCAATTAAAAAAAATTTAATAGCTTTAGTTAACAAAAACAACGAGATTGATTTAACTATACAGCCTGTGAAACTTTGCACTTTAATAAAAAGATAAACTTCACACTTACAGTTTCAAGTAAGGATCTACATGTTTAATTCTGACTAAAACTCAAAAGATCATTTAAAATCTGAAACAGAGCAAACTGAAACAAAAACATAAAACGTAAATAAGACATCCTCATATTAACATTTAAACAAAAAAACTGATAATTAATCAAACTATAAATTGAAATAATGTTATGATTATTACTATTACTAGTTATATTAATAATTATTATTATTAACCAGTGTTTACTGCTCGCGAGGGCGCCATTACAGTTAGCAGTTCGTGCTAAAACACATCACATCTCTTCGATAACCAGCCATTTTTAATATATGAGATGAAGCATTGTGCCTCCGGACGTGTTTTAATCGTTAATTATGCATGAATTATAACACTCACCGCCTCCGTGTCGCCCGTATCGCGACATAATGTGAAATAATGAAATCCTGACAGAAACAAACAGCCTCCTGTCAAACGACCACTCGCTTGCGCATGCGCAAACCCATCACACCGAAAACTACATTTCCTATGATTCTCATGAAAACCCAGCCAACCAATCACACGATGGTTTACGACAGCGACGTCATACAGACAGCGTTCACACATGCTAAGCGATCTCCTGCAGAACTTCAGAGTGAAGATGAAGTCGCTAAAGTTCATTAACGCTGATTAAGTGATTAGTTGTTCGCAGAGATGTTGCAGTGGAGTGACAGGAGTCCTCAGCAGTGGCGGGAGTTTGTCAATCAGGAGGTTTGTGTAACAGCACGTGATCGGCAGCGCTTTGAGGGATGCGTGTTCACGGTGGACCCCGTTTCTGCCAGGTAAATATCCTAAAATAATAATAGATATAGATATGATTTAATGCATTAGTTAATGCATTAACTAACAATAATCAATACATTTGTCATTGTTTTTATGAATCTTTGTAAACGTTAGGTGATAAAAACACAACTTTTCATTGTTAGTTCATGCTAGCTCAGGTCCATTAAATAATAATAACAGAAACAACGTTTGATTTTAATAATACAGCATTAATAAATGCTGAAATTAACTAATATTAATAAATGCTGTAGAAGTATTGTTCATGTTAACTAATGGATCATTATTACCTTTTTTATGCGTGAGTTAATTTGTATGTTCTGCAACTTTAAATTTCAACGGTTTATAAATGATATTATACGCATATGTATCTTAATTTAAAATATAGTCATACATAGCAGTATTTAATTCACAAATATTTAAATAAAACAGGTGAAACATTTTTGCAGCTGTCCAAAATCGCGTACTGAGTACGTATAAATTTGAATTCGAAACTGCAACGCGCAATATGGCGGAATACCTCCCGCCTTTTAAGTAAAAGAGCCAATCGCTGATTGATAAAGTCATTACGTCACTGCAGCAGCCGTTAGAGCTTCGGTTCCCATAGAAACCTGAGACTTGCGCATTGGCTCATCTAGCCTGAAAATAAGCTTTTTAAAGCTATTTGAGCATAAGAAACAACATTTATGAGACAGTTTGTGTCAGACTTTGTTGCTGATTTTAAATGTTATTTAATTGTGAGTTCGCCAAGCAGATTTTGAGATTTCAGGATACCTCCATTCAAATAGATATAGCTGCCTGGAGGCGTCGCAAATATGGCTGCTAAGTGAACAGACTTTCCTTGTTAGGGACTTTAGTTGTATGAATGAAATTCGGACTTACTACCTCCGCCATGTTGTCACTGTCATGTGACCTACCGAAGTCAGTTGCGTCGCTTTACTGGCATTCATAAATCCTCTCCCGTGGCCTCATAGGACAGTAAAATGTCCATCATATCCCACCGGAAGTAGTAGGTCATCAAGGGAATTTCTGCCTAATGTTTTTCAAATGCTATCGCTGCGTCCGAAATCGAATACTAATCTTCTATATAGTACATGAAAAACAGTATGCGAACAGAGTAGTACGTCCGAATTCATAGTATTCGAAAAACATTAGGCGAAAAGTACCCGGATGACTTACTACTTCCGGCGAGATTCTGAAGTGTGCATACAATGGACACTTTACTATCCCATGATGGAGTTGAAGGGACGTAACTGACACTGGTAGGTCATGTGATAGTATTACATAATGGATGTAATACGTTCGAATTCATTCATAATCATACAACATGCATTCTTACTATATAGAACTTTTTTTTATTTTATTTTTTAAGTAAATTTAAATTCAAATGTAGTACCTACTGAACAGTACGCGATTTCGGACACAGCATATGCATTCAGACATACTACTTTTTTTTTTTTTTTTTTTTCTCGCATACTATATAGTAGGGACGGATTCAATTTCAGAAGCAGTGTTTGACTCAAATGAATCACTGAATCATTTGCTTTTTTAATCAAAGAGTGAATCTTCTCATTGTGTTTGTTTTGTTTATTGCAGTGTGGTGCTGGTGAGCTTCCCAGAGCATGAGCGTCCATCAGTAAAGGTGATTCTGGGTCACGCGGTGACGGACGTTCAGATCCTCGCGAGCGGAACGGAGGAGACGGAGAGACGAATGAAGAGCTTGTTCCTGCCGGACAGAACGCAGGTCCTCAGTAAAGAAGAACTGAAGTCACGGAGAGAGAATCTGCGTCTGTGGCTGGAGAAGAACAGAGTCCCGGTGACTGAAGACGGGGATGTTCTTCGTGTGGCGAGCGTGCTGACCATCAGCGCCCCCTACGGCACTGGAGACTGCAGCTGCGCCAATGAGATCATCCTGGCAAGAGTTCAGAGTCTAGTTGAGAGCATCCCTGGAGGAGAACACACTTCACTGTCCTAAACAAACTTTACTCTGACAGGCATCACATCACCGTTACAACCTGTTCACAAGTTCTGAGAGTGTTCGTTAAATGCATGATGTTCAGGGTGGAAAGTTACATTATGTAAATATTTACGTTTATTTAACATTCAAAGTTATTGTTTCCTGATGAATGCATGAATAAACTCTTATGCACCATTGCAGATTAGTAGTGTTGGAGACCTTAAACTAATTGTCAATGAAAAACTAGACCACTTATTGCATTCTGCCTACTAATACATACTATGAACAAGAAGCATGTTAGTACTCGTATTCTAGAACTAGATTTGAGGCTCAGACTAAACATCACTTCATCAGTTTAACTGTGAAAGCACTTCAAAACACAAGATCAATACGAAAGAATCTTTATCTTCCCTCCCTGGTTGTTTTTTCGAGCTGATGCAGAAACACATTCCCAGAAAGACTTAAATTTGTCTCGTTTGAAGTTGCCTGATATATCAGGAATATAATTTTCTTGATCTTTTGAGGTTGTATTATGAACTGTGTCATGCTTCTTTCCCCCCATCTTCATCTTTCTTTAGTGTGTAATGTTGCATGAAAAAGCCCCTCCAGCAGGAGTTATTCTCTATGTCAGTTGAACTGCCTGAAACGCCTCCATTGTAGTCTTGTGTTTTCTTCCCGGAACGAACACGTCACAATATTCCTCGTTTAAATAATTCATATGCAGAATAAAGGGGCGGGGCCTGGTTGAGTTAGTCAGTAGTGTGTTAAAACTGGTGGTTATGGTAAGGGCGGCCAATCAAAGCACATTGTGATTTTCACAAGGCAGGGCTTCATGAGAAATAAAAAAAAAAAACAAATGTTTGTTTCAAATAACTAGGTTTTAGTGAACTATAACCCTGAAAAATGCTAATGCAAATAATATAAAATAAAAAAAAACCTTCCCACATTGTTTTGTTTTTTTGTGTTCAATTAAAAATCTTAAAGGGTTAGTTCACCCAAAAATGAAAATTCTGTCATTTATTACTCACCCTCATGGCGTTCCACACGAGAATATTTTTGGTGCACCAAAAAAACAAAATAATGACTTATTTAGTGATGGCTGATTTCAGGAAGCTTCGGAACATTATGAATCAGCGTATCGAATCAGCGGTTCGGAGTGCCAAAGTCACGTGATTTCAGCAGTTTGACGCGATCCGAATCATGATTCGACACACTGATTCATTGTGCTCCGAAGCGTCCTGAAGCAGTGCTTTGAAATCGGCCATCACTATATAAGTCGTTATTTTGTTTTTTTGGCGCACCAAAAATATTCTCGTCGCATTTTAGTACATTAATGGATCTTGAGAGAGGAAATGTCATTGCTGGCTATGCAGGCCTCACTGAGCCATCGGATTTCATCAAAAATATCTTAATTTGTGTTCTGAAGATTAACAAAGGTCTTACGGGTGTGGAACGGCATGAGGGTGAGTAATAAATTACATTATTTTTATTTCTGGGTGAACTAACCCTTTAACTCATATGTCACTTGGTAGATGATGTTAGTCAGATGACAACATCCTCAAAAAACCAATAAAAATACATAAAGTCAAAGAAAATATTGTCTTGTTTCGGCAGCTGAGAGCATCAAAATTCAACAGACATTCAATCAGTTTTCTATTCAGCCTGTGTCATGTTCATTATTGTGCAGCTCGTAACATTCACATGTGTTTGATTTTAAGTGCATTTCTGTATGAGCTGTGTTGGGTCACCTGATGTACATCATGAGCTCAGCATCTGGAGACAGTGAAGAGAGACGTTTTCATGGCTAGCGTTTGGCATACAGTGGTAGAAACACTTTTATTCCCTTGTTTTAAGAAGGCGATCTTTTTTTTTCTTTACATACTTATTGGCAAAACAGAAATGATTGAGAAAATAAAAGTTCTAACACATACAGGACAATCACGTGTGTTTCTTGAAGGTTTCTCGAGTACCTCTTTGGTGTGCGAGGGTACCTTAAACTCCTGGTACTCGTCAGTCTACTGGCTCTCAAACGAGTCTAGAACATCAGCGGCGTCCGCAGTCCCTTTTTTCAGAGCTGAAAGCGAAGCCTTTACACTCTCCGTCCACACACAGGCACCGGAAAATAATCGCGTGAACGGGTCTTTATTGGGTCCGTTTAGTCGTCTGTCATCCAGCAGGTTTGTTTGTTTGGCCGCAGACGATTGCTGCTGAAAACAAACCAAGCAATGAAATGAAACGAACATGAAACGATGACAAAACAGCTACACGAGAAGACAAAAAAACAATACAGAGTTCCCGAGCAATGATCTCAGCGTGATTTCCACAATCGTCGTCTCAGAAGAGCACGTTAAGGGCACATGTTGCTTTCATCTAGTCCTCCAATCATCTCCGCTCTATGAGGGGTTTGCGTTCTCCAGGAGCGGCGGCCCGTCGCGGTGGACGGACGGGTGAGCCGACTCTCTTTTGTAGGTCTTGGGCGGGAGTTTGGGGATAGGCGACTGGGACGTGCTCTGGCGCGGAGGGACGGGCGGCCCGGCGGCTCCCTGCGGCGGCTCCAGGTCCAGCGGCGAGGAGGGCAGGTGTTTGCGCGGCCCCAGCGGCGAGGGCGTCTGCGGAGGGTGCGGGCTGAAGGGAGACGGCGGGAAGAAGGTCTGGCTCAGTTCGGAGCGCCGGCCCTGCGGAGGCGGCTGCAGGTGCAGCGGGGAGCTGGAGAAGACGTCAGGCGTTCGCACGGGTTCCCGCGGCGGCAGGGTGGGCGGGCTGTCGGGCGGCTCCGTGAGCGAGTAGCGGGGCGAATACACCTTGGTGGTGGGCTGACGCGGCGGGATCGCCGGAGGACTGTCCAGGTGCTTCGACATCATCTGTAACACACAAACACACATGCTGCGTTTGAGACACCAGGCTATGCCACATGATCGAAGCACTTAAGATTCTCCCACAATTACGAATAGACAACTAAACAAAATAACATGTAATTTACTAGAGATTTTGACAAAATATTAATTGCTGGTCTCTAAATTATCTGAATAAATGGTTTTGAATGAATTTAATGACTCATTAATAAATACTTGTTTCATTACTGGATGACCAAACAAATCTTTGGTATGAATGATTCAATCAGTGTTGCCAAGTCCACAGTTTTCCTGTTTTCCTTTCCGAAATGCTAAATCATGTGTAAGATTTAGTAAATTGAGGGAATGAAATAGTAAATCAAGGGAACTAAATAGTAAATCAAAGGAACAAAATAGTAAATCGAGGGAACGAAATAGTAAATTGTGCGCACGATTTAGTAAATCAAGGGAACGAAATAGTAAATCGATGGAACGAAATAGTAAATCGATGGAACGAAATAGTAAATAGTGCGCAAGATTTAGTAAATCGAGGGAACAAAATAGTAAATCGATGGAACGAAATAGTAAATCGTGGGAACGAAATAGTAAATTAAGGGAACAAAATAGTAAATTGAGGGAACGAAATAGTAAATTAAGGGAACAAAATAGTAAATTGAGGGAATGAAATAGTAAATCGTGGGAATGAAATAGTAAATCGTGCTTAAGATTTAGCAAATCGAGGGAACGAAATAGTAAATCAAGGGAATGAAATAGTAATTCGTGCGCAAGATTTAGTAAATCGAATGAACGAAATAGTAAATCAATGGAACGAAATAGTAAATCGTGCGCAAGATTTAGTAAATCGAGGGAACAAAATAGTAAATCGATGGAACGAAATAGTGAATCGTGGGAACGAAATAGTAAATTAAGGGAACAAAATAGTAAATTGAGGGAATGAAATAGTAAATTGAGGGAACGAAATAGTAAATCGTGCTTAAGATTTAGCAAATCGAGGAAACGAAATAGTAAATCAAGGGAATGAAATAGTAAATCGTGCGCAAGATTTAGTAAATCGAGGGAACGAAATAGTAAATCAAGGGAATGAAATAGTAAATTGTGCGCAAGATTTAGTAAATCGAGGGAACAAAATAGTAAATCGTGGGAATGAAATAGTAAATAGTGCTTAAGATTTAGCAAATAGAGGGAACGAAATAGTAAATCAAGGGAATGAAATAGTAAATCGTGCACAAGATTTAGCAAATCGAGGGAACGAAATAGTAAATCAAGGGAATGAAATAGTAAATCGTGCGCAAGATTTAGTAAATCGAGGGAACAAAATAGTAAATCGTGGGAATGAAATAGTAAATAGTGCTTAAGATTTAGCAAATCGAGGGAACGAAATAGTAAATCAAGGGAATGAAATAGTAAATTGTGCGCAAGATTTAGTAAATCGAGGGAACAAAATAGTAAATCGTGGGAATGAAATAGTAAATAGTGCTTAAGATTTAGCAAATCGAGGGAACGAAATAGTAAATCAAGGGAATGAAATAGTAAATCGTGCGCAAGATTTAGTAAATCGAGGGAACAAAATAGTAAATCGAATGAACAAAATAGTAAATCGTGCTTAAGATTTAGCAAATCGAGGGAACGAAATAGTAAATCAAGGGAATGAAATAGTAAATTGTGCGCAAGATTTAGTAAATCGAGGGAACAAAATAGTAAATCGTGGGAATAAAATAGTAAATAGTGCTTAAGATTTAGCAAATAGAGGGAACGAAATAGTAAATCAAGGGAATGAAATAGTAAATCGTGCGCAAGATTTAGCAAATCGAGGGAACGAAATAGTAAATCGTGCGCAACATTTAGTAAATCGAATGAACGAAATAGTAAATCAAGGGAATGAAATAGTAAATCGTGCGCAAGATTTAGTAAATCGAGGGAACAAAATAGTAAATCGTGGGAATGAAATAGTAAATAGTGCTTAAGATTTAGCAAATCGAGGGAACGAAATAGTAAATCAAGGGAATGAAATAGTAAATTGTGCGCAAGATTTAGTAAATCGAATGAACGAAATAGTAAATCGTGTGCAAGATTTAGCAAATCGAGGGAACAAAATAGTAAATCGTGGGAATGAAATAGTAAATCGATGGAACAAAATAGTTAATCGTGTGCAAGATTTAGTAAATCGAATGAACGAAATAGTAAATCGTAAGATTTTACCCCACAAAACGCGATTTTTACTCCGGGAACCCTCTGAAACACAATTGGCCCTTTTTTGAGTAGCAATGGGGCGGGTTTTGTTGTGAAAATCTGGCAACCCTGAATACATTTTTTAACAGTCGCTTGCTGCCACCTAGTGGTGTAATGATGTAATTGATACAACCATTATTTGAAGCGGCAAGTTAGTTTCAAAAGTTGGTTATCTCTAATTTGATCGCTATCGTAGACATCAGTGTTTATATCCTAACTGTAAACTTTTATCTTAGTACTTCTGTGATAATAGGAATAGTCCTATTTTGTCTGTGGGGAATTGATTGGATGGTTCTGGTTTGCTATTGGTGGATCTCATGTGAGTGACGGGTTGCCCCGCCCTCGTCATCAGAGAAGAGATGTCGCTGCAAGAGGAAGTTATTCTGATTCACCTTTGAGGGCGATGATTCGGCGGGAGCAGATTCCGGGCGGCGGCGGGGAGGGATGGGCGGAGGAACAGGAGGGTCGTCATTCCGGAGGAAACCCATCATAGACGACACTGAAGAAGATCCTGAGAGACACACAAACATTCCAATTACACACACATAAAGCCCTGAGGTGAGAATCATGACAGAGAGGTTGCTGGGAAACACGTCACATGATAAACACCGACCTGAACATGCAAGTGGATTATTCTGACGCTACTAAAGCCACACGACGCCGTTCATTACAGTGATTTCACCACAGCTACAGCAACATGAGCCGCTAAAACCCTCTTAAAAATCACTGCAACAGGATGTGATGTCACAGAACACACACTACACAGTCTGCACAGACTGATGGGTGAAAATCAGCAGACATGAGAGAACATGAGAGTTGGTTGATATACTAACGTAGGCCGTGCGGCAGAGTGACCGGAGCAAAAATACTGTCGCTGTCTGTCAGGAAGCAGAAAGAAAGACAAGAGAAGGTGACGGACGCGTCACAGCTGACGGGAGGAAGTGATGTCGGATCAGCATTAGTGCTTACATGATGCTAAATGATATGGTGAGATGAGGATAGAAGTAATTCATGTGGATGATATAAATAGAACAATTACAGTGTGTCATTTCTGCATCACAAGGAACAGCAAACCGAATCTGGGATATATCAACACTGACTCGACCAATGGAGTGAGTTTAGGGCAGGACTATCTGTTTATCTGACCAATGGCAGACAGGGTGAGGGACTGAAACAGGCATTATCACAATTCTGATGCTTTTGTTGCCACATTTGGTGATGAGGATTTAATAATAATAATACATTTATATGTATAAATAAAATAGCAATAAAATAATAATAATAATGGACTATATGATAATAATATAATAATTATGGACTATATAAAATAATAATGTGTTTGTATTGTATGTGTGTCAGATATTCAACATTATTCATCACATCTGGTGATGAGGATTTAATAATAATAATACATACATATATTTGATACAGTCCATAATACTATATTATTTACAAAATATATAATAAAATAATTAAAAATAACACAATATTACAATATATATATATATATATATATATATATATATATATATATATATTGTAATTAAGTAATAATTTACATTTTAATATTAATAAATATTACTATTACTACTACTAATAATAATAATAAAAGTAAATACTATAATTTTTAAAAAATATAATAAAATATGATATTTAATTATTTTAATAATTATAATTAACACAATATTACAATATAATTTGTAAAAAAATATTTATAAATAAAAATATTATATAAAGTAATATTTATATATATAATATTTATATTCTAATAAATAAATAATGGTATTGTTACTACTACTAATAATAATAAAAGTAAATACTATAATAAATAAAAATATATATAATAAAATATTTAATTATTTAAATAATTATAATTTATTAAATAATAATAAAAATATTACAATACAATTTGCAAAATAATTAAAATAATTCTAAATAAATTCCATAATTCCAGACATTTGGATAACTGAATATTCTTCAGGATTTACACTTTTTATTTGCTTTTATTATTACCATTTGTTTTTTCTAGATGTTTGTATTTACTCTACTTTTTTTAATTGTTTTTTTTTTAACTTACAAAATATTTTAAATAACATTTTAGCGCATTAATATTCATTATGAGAATTTCCATGACTTTTCCATGGTATATAAATAATGGACTATATAAAAATAATAAGAGTTGCTCATATTCAGTGGCTGAAATTTCTCTGCAGTTTCTCATCATCATGACATAGTTTCTCAGACTCCGTGTGTGTGTGTGTGTGTGTGTGTGTGTGTGTGTGTGTGTGTGTGTGTGTGTGTGTGTGATGCTGGCCGTACTGGAGTGGAAGGGGCTGGACGGCGCCTGCGGCGAGTCGAACACACTGCAGACCTCGGTGGAGCTGGACGCGGCGGAGGCGGGCGGAGGCGTCAGGGGCGTGCGGGGCGAGTTGGGCGCTGAAGCGGCGCTGCTCTCCGTCTCGCTGTCCGGGATCCGGCTGTAGCTGATCTTACGGGGCTCGTTCTGCAGCGGTGTCGGGTGCCGCATGGTTCCTGGGCGGACGGTGGACGGCCGAACGCCGGGAGACTTCAGAGTACAGCTGTACTTCTTCGGCTGTGAGAGGAAAACAAAATGAGTTATCTTCACTAAACCTCACTTGCTTTGAACATCCTGTTGGTGATGACACACGATGACAAATTAACATCTTAATTAAGGAAGATTTAAAATAAGACAAATTATGTAAAATCACAGATTTTTATCTTGGAAAAACAGGATATACTGTATGAATTTTTTCATAGAAAATTAGATTTCTAGTCCACGGAAAAATCATGGAAATTCTCATAATGAATATAAATGCACTATAATATGTTATTTAAAATATTTTGTAAGTAAAAAAGTAAAAAAAATACAATACAAATATCTAGAAAAATTATGTAATAAAAAGTGTAAATCCTGAAGAACATTCAGTTATCGAAATGTCTGGAATTATAGAGTTTAATTATTTCTAAAAATATATTGTAATATTTTGAATATTGCTCATTTTAATCATTAAAATAATTAAATAAATAAATAAATAAATATATATATATAAATTTAATTATTTTAATGATTACATGATATATATATACATATATATATAATTTTTTATTAATAAAAATTTTAATTATTAGTATTAGTATTACTAATTAGTAATAAATATTTTAACTATTTTATAAATAATATTGTAATATCTATTACATTTATTATTGTAATAATTGTTAATTATTCTATTTTATATATATATATATATATATATATATATATATATATATATATGGTATTTACTTTTATTATTAGTAGTAGTAGTAGTAGTAGTAACAATAACATTTATTTATTAGTAATATATTTTTTATATATAATTATTTTTGTTTATATATTTTTTAATTATTTGACATATACTGTAATATTGTGTTAAATTATAATTAAAAAAAATTAATATATTTTATTATATATATTTTTAAATATAGTATTTACTTTTATTATTAATAGTAGAAGTAATATAAATTATAATAATAGTAAATTATAATAGTATTATTTAGTAATATATATATATATATATATATATTTTTTTTTTTTTTTATAATTAGAATTTACATAATATTACAACATATTTATTTCAATATCAATATAATTAAAATATATTGTATATCATTTATATATATATATATCCACTTGTAGTTTCTATAAAGTTTATAAATGAGCAACAGCTTTGTCATTACAGCAGAAGTAGCACAAATATCTTGAAGGGCCTCTGAATATAGTCTTTGGCCTCGGAGTCCACCTGATTTCCCATGAACACTCTCCTCAGATCAGAACGTCTGAAGGGTTCCACCTGCGTGATGTTTTCAAGTTTTTCACTGTTACACAAGTGAACTCAGGCTTAGTTTGTAAATCTGCACTATTTTGGTTCACATCCTTAAGCACTTTACGGTTTAATATGGAGCGTGGACGATCAGATCAGGAGGTGAACATGCGGTCACAGGTTCTCTGGGCGTTGTGTAACCGTGCGTGTGTTCGACATGAGTCAGACTTACGAATCGAGGCAGGGTGCGAGCGTTACGCGGCTCAATCTCCAGAGATTTGTTGAACAGATAGTCGGCGAACTCTTTCTCCGTCATGTCCTCCATCGGGTTCAGGTTCTCAAAGAACTTCTGCAACATCAATGCAATAAAAATGACACGTTTAATTCAGTTCTGCAGTATTCAGAAGCTTTTATTTAAAAGTTTGGAATAATTGTGTCTTAAGGCAGCATTTACTTGATCATAAATACAGTAAAAATTTTGAAATATTATTAAATTTTAAAACAGCTGTTTTCTATGTGAATATATAGTAAAGTGTAATTTATTCCTGTCATCAAAGCTGAATTTTCAGCATCATTACTCCAGTCTTCAGTGTGTCACATGATCCTTCAGAAATCATTCTGATATGATGATTTGCTCCTTAAGAAACATTATTAATATGAACCATTATTTAAAGCAATATGCAAATGTTGTTTTTCTGACCCATATGTCACTCTCCACACGTAAGCAGTACGGTAATATTGTGTTAAATTATAATTATTAAAATAATTAAATATTATATTTCATTATTTTTTTTAAATATTATTGTATTTACTTTTATTATTTTATTATTATTAGTAGTAGTAGTAACAATAATATTATTTATTACTAATATATACATATATATAATTTTTCATTTATAAATATTTTAATTATTAGTATTATTAGTAATATATATACATATATTTTTTTATTTATAAATATTTTAACTTTTACAAATAATATTGTATTACATATTTATTATTGTAATAATTGTTAGTTTTATATATATATATATATATATATATATATATATATATATATACACACACACACTTTTACATACTTTTATACTTTTAAATTTACTTTTATTAGTAGTAATAACAATAATATTTATTAGTAATATATACAAATATAATTATTTTTTATTTATAAATATTTTAATTATTAGTAACAAATATATGTATAATTATTTTTTATGTATAAATATTTTAACTATTTTACAAATAATATTGTAATATTACATAAAATATATATATATAGAATATTTAATTATTTTAATAATTATAATTAACAATTATTACAATAATTAAATATTCTATTTTATATATATATATATATATATATATATATATATATATATATATATATATATATTTATTATATTCTACATTATATTCTATACATTCTAATATGCTGATTTGCTCTGTAAGAAGCATTATTAATATGAACCATTATTTAAAGCAATATGCAAATATGCAAATGTTGTTTTTCTGACCCGTATGTCGCTCTCCACACGTAAGCAGTATGGCTGGTTCTGGTACTGCTGGATTTCTCCGGTGATTTCCGCCACTTTCCGACGTTTGCTGAAGTTGATCAGCTCTTTGCCGTGTCTCTTCAGGAAGTCCGGATTTCCTTCCTCAGTTTTTAGAATATTCGTTAAATAAATCCCTAAAATGAGCAGATCACATGTGCATCAGACACACAGTCTCATCAGAAACAGTGTCACGTGTGAAGAAGGAAGCAGAACGTACCAAAGAAGGGCACACAGGGAGGGTTGATGGACCTGAGTTTAGCCAGATATTTCTTATAATGATCTTCACTGAGTTCATGAGCTTCCTCCAGAATCTTCCTCTGTCTGCTTGGGATTTGCTGAAATAAAAATCACACGCAGGATGAGTTATGCCATATTATGCGTTTTTAAGGCCAATGGACTATATGCACAGTTACTTCCTGGTTGTCGTTAAGCCAGCTCAGGCATTTCCGGTGAACTGTTCATTCTGTAGTCGCTCCACATCGACACAAAACCATCAATGGTTGACTTTTTAATGTTGTATTCATATTTTAATGCAGTTATCACATTTACCTAATAAAGCAGTTTTATTGATTGCAATAAAGACGAAACTATTGGGACCGTTTAAAAACGCTGTATCTGTAATTAGACACACACACGCACATTTTTCTCCAGCACTTCAAATATTATTTTTAATGTGATGACCACAAACATTACTTGTTCATCCGTCTGAGATTGTCTCCAATGTAAAACCGAACGTTTAAAAATGTAGGAAATTCAACATTTGATAGAAAACACTTATTTAAAAATAAAAAAGACAATAATTACCACTTTAACCAGCAGGTGGCGGCAAAGTAGCATTTATTTGCGCATATATCAGCCATTTCCTCTAATCGTTTTTCACTTTGTTTTTGACTAAATATTAAACATTATAAAATAACTAGGTTTTAAAATACATTTTGTCAATGTGAAGTATGAAATACTCAAAAAATCTCATGAAAAACAATAACTTTTCTTGTGAATGAATGACACAGAAAGCGAGCGCCGCTCTCTCTTTATAATCACAGCAGCTGTCAGTCAGAGCAGCACAAGATCAATGATTTCAGCACACTTTATTCAATTAATCTAACTAAAGTGCACAATAAATATTTAATTTTTGAAGCTTTTTTTTTCACATAAAAGTGTAAAAACTCAAATTGAATTTAGCCAAGGAGGAACACTGAGGTATGTCTTTATTTATTTATTTTTTTATGCCGTCTTACGTTTGAATAACTAAATTAATGCTGTGCCTGACTATTTAAGTGACTATATTCTGATTATAAACACTGATGCTCAACACACCAGCAAATGACTCTCACCGGAAGTTTTCCAGCTGGATTATATTAATGCAGAAGTTCTAAAGAACAATCCGTGCATATAGTCCATTCACAGACGTCTGTTGCTTGAATGTTCATAAAACATTATTTTCCTCATATTCTCATTGTTGCAGCTCCTCTCTTCCCAGTCTGTCAGTAACGCTCTGTTTAGTTCCTGTCTCTATGAAGCCCCTCCTTCTGAAGAGCACAATGTGCTCTGATTGGTCGGCTGGAGCAGTGTGTTGTGATTGGTGTTTGAAAAATGTCCCGCCCCTTACCATAACCGCCAGTTTCTAACTAACTCAACCAGGCCCCGCCCCTGCACATGAATTATTTAAATGAGGAATATTGTGAATATCATGCTCACCTCAAAGGTGTGGTCGAGTCTGTAGACGGGCGATGAGTTCATGGCGCTCACCACCTCCAGAACGCCATTGAAGTTATTGAGCTCCTGAAACACCTGCAGGATCTCGATGATTCGCGATATGACGGCCACACGCTCCTCCACGTTCTCCGTTTCCACAATGCACCTGAGAGACGTGAGAAACCTTTAGAAACACACACACACACGCGGCTCTGAATTAAACACAAGGGAGCGTGTCGTACTTCTCGAACCACAGCGTGAGGTTAGTGGTGTGGCGGATCATTCGCAGAAGGTTCGGCGAGTTAATTTCTTTGTCTTCTTTAGTCCAAACGCTTCCCACCAGCTCCGATGGCTGAACCGCCCTACAGGAGAAAGTACATTAAAGGATTAGTTCACTTCAGAATTAAAATGTCCTGATAATTTACTCACCCCCATGTCATCCAAGATGTCTTTCTTTCTTCAGTCGAAAAGAAATTGAGGAAAACATTCCAGGATTTTTCTCCATATAGTGGACTTCACTGGGGTTCAACGGGTTGAAGGTCCAAATGTCAGTTTCAGTGCAGCTTCAAAGAGCTCTACATGATCCCAGACGAGGAATAAGAGTCTTATCTAGAGAAACCATCGGACATTTTCTAAAAAATATATAAATGATATACTTTTTAACCACAAATGCTCATCTTGCGCTGCTCTGTGATGCGCCACGCATGACGTAATCATGTTGGAAAGGTCTCGCAGAAGTACTGATCCAGTGTTTCCCATTTTCTCCTCAAACTTCACAATCATCCGACATTGTTGTTTTACCTTTTTTTTGTAAAGGCCGTTTGATTTATGGGGCGAATAAATCACGCTATTCGCGCGTAGCTGGACGCTTGAACATTTTGAGTTTACTCGCTTCATTCACGCATGAAATTCACTTCACAACAGACGCGAATTTGCATCATGAGAGGGACTTCAGTCTCGTTTCTGCACACTTCTTCTGAATAAACATCAACTCGTCAGTGGAAAAGTAGTTGTAAAAGCTGGCAAATTGAGTTTATTTGCCGTATTTTACAACTACTTTCCCGCAACTACTAATTTGCCGGCTTTAGCTAGCTTGTAGTCTCAATATATATAGCTCAAATTGAGTAAAGAGCGTTTTTTACAACTTACCAGATTGTCCGACCTCCTCACTTCCAAGCAAGATCCTTTTTATTCCTGTTTCTCTAAAAGTACAAAGATGTATCGGACAGCTCTGGGTATCCACATACAGCGACAATGATTTTGTCCTCCATTGTTGCTTCTGATTTCTGCCTTCCCTCTGTACGTCGCTCCTAACTGGTTAATGTGGCGCGAATATTCGGCAAAGTTTAGATTTTTCATCTCGCCCGAAAAGCTCAATTCGCGCCGAAGTATGTCTATTCTCGTCTTTGAATTGACTTAACATGTAAATAACTCACTCTTAACGCTTCATTCCCGTCTCGCACCATTAATTTTTGCATGTTCACTTTGTAAACACTGGATCGGTGCTTCCACCTACGTCACATGTGACCTTTCCAACATGATTACGTAATGCGTGGCACATCGCAGAGCATTTGTGGTTAAAAAGTATATCAATTTTTAATTATTTTGAGAAATTGAGCGATGGTTTGTCTAGATAAGACTCTTATTCCTCGTCTGGGATCATGTAGAGCTCTTTGAAGCTGCACCGAAACTGACATTTGGACCTTCAACCCGTTGAACCCCAGTGAAGTCCACTATATGGAGAAAAATCCTGGAATGTTTTCCTCAAAAACCTTAATTTCTTTTCAACTGAAGAAAGAAACACATGAACATCTTAGATGACATGGGGGTGAGTAAAACATCTAGAACATCAGATCAACCTCAAAATCATTATCTAGACACTTTACAACTCAAAAAATATATCAATTAATTAAATCGCAGACAAATTTTTTGTATTTTAAATATGCAAATGATGCATAATCTAATTAAATATGCATTAGAAATCTGAACACTGGATAAAGCCAGGCTTCAAACAATTCTTGTTGGATTTTGTTGACACTCTATAAATCAGAAAAATACTGTCAGCGGACAGAAATAAATACATTTCACCATGTTTTTAGGATTAAAATGTCCTATAAATCAGGTGAATGATATATAAACAGACCTTCAGAATATAGAAATGAATAAAACTGTAAAGTTTGGTGTGTGTAAAGCTGCTGAAGTGGAGATTTCTGACTCAAACTCACTGCTTTTAAAGATCTACAGATGCAAAGTGCAATACAATAAACTTTCCATTAGTCTGCATGAATGACCAGTGCATGAAAAAAACAAAACAATAGATTTATTGTCTCGCCTTAATAATTAATGTAAGAGCTTGAATGTCTTCGCTCGTGCTGGCAGACATTTACTGTAACTCTATTTACTGTAACGTTTCCTGTTCGTTCAGAAACACTGAGAGACGATCGCCTGACACAGAAATGATGTCAAAATCACCCAGAATGCTCTTTCAATCAGGAACCGAGCTGTTTTGCGTGTGCGGTTTGGTTCAGTGTTTTGGGAGACGGGTGCACAGAGCGGCCTCATGGGAAACAGAGCTGAGGTGGTGACCTTGGGTACGACGCTCATTGCCTGTTCCCACAGAGGTGAAGGGAAGTGTGTATGTGTGTGTGTCACAGCTGGACTCTCTATTGTGTTAAACTGCCCCATTTTCTGTGCAGACAGTGTTGCCAACGGGGCAGAAAATAAAAATACAAACAGGAAATCCAGCCTTTTCCCTTATAAAGAAAAAAGGCAACGTTAAAATACTAAACGAGTGCAAAACTAACACAAAAGCCGATAACTATAGTTTTAAAAATCGTTGTACATATAAATGAATATTTTTGGAGTCACGTTCAGAGTGATGTTTTCCAGCTGATGAATGATAAAAACACTGACAGCCAATCAGAATCCATCCTGCTTTAAAGCGACAGTGCTCTTATAACAAACACAAGTAAATGCCGACAGGGGTCATAGGTCAAGGCTGAAGTGTCGCACCTGTAGAAGTCGGACTCCAGCAGCGTGAGCTGTCGGGCGATCTCGATGGGGTGAAGGGTCATGAGGTCAAACTGATCCGTCTGTCCCGCTTTACAGAGGTGCCACTCGATGGCCGGCGGCGAGCTCTCGAACGTGATGTTGTGACTGGGGCCGTTCGCTTGCGCCTGCTTCTTCCTCTGGATGATCTTCGTGATGGACTCCACCCACTTCCTCATGGCTTTACCTGTGGACAGGTGACAGGACTGATGTGAGAGAGGCAGAACGGAACGGAGATCAATCAGCCACGATCGTGACAAGTGTTTGTGTTTTTATTTTGGTTTCGTTGTATAGTCCCGCCCACGGTGAAATCTCATTGGCTCAAAATCCAACGCAACGTTCAATGTAAACAGAAAAATGATGGGAATTACATATGAAATTAATTTAATTCTTCACCAAGCTCCATGTTTTAATTTTTTTGGATTCCGTTTTTGGATTAAATTTGAATAATTAACAAGGATTGATCAATTGAAGTAATAAAACTTGTATAAAATAATGTGATAATTTATAAAGATTTTAACAATAATAGATCCCTATGAAATGTTTTGTTTTTTTCAGACATTCTGATTTTTCTGTTTTAATTTTTCTGGATTCCGTTTTAATTAAATTTTTGTAATCAAAAAGGATGTCAAATCAATTAAATTGATAAAACTTTAAAATTGTATTTGATAATTTATTTTAATTTATTATATATATATATATATATATATATATATATATATATATATATATATATATATATATATATATATATAAACAAAATAAATGTATGGTTTAAATTAAAACTGTATAATGTATAATGTATATATAATGTAAAATGTATAAAATGATTAATAATATTAATAATAACATTATTTTTAAGAACTGTATATATTGTAAGATTATTCATTTTCTTTCTTATTAACATTTTAACAATAATAGATCTCTGTTCTATTTTTTTCAGACATTCTGAGTCTGAATTCCATTTTAATTCGATTTTAATAATCAAAAAGGATGTAAAATCAACTTTAAAAATTTAATTTGATAATTTATTGCTTATAGTAATAATTCCCTGTGTTAATTTTTCTGTGATTATATATATATATAACATAAAAAGTTTATAATATATAAACAAAGTGCTGCACAACAAATTATATGGTGTGATGTTTTTATTATTATTACTTTGAGAAGTACTGTATATTATTATTAAGTACTGTATACATTATTATTATTATTATTATTATTATTATTATTAATATTACTTCTGTCAAAATTTCTTCAAGTTAAACCAAACTTTTATTTTGATGGGTTGTAGTGAAGAGCTTTGAGTTTGTGTGTGTCTGATGACGTCTCACACACAATTTCAATATCATATTTCAATATCAGTCTTGCTTTAATATTCACACAAACGAGCCCATTTCGCGATCTGATTACGTTTACAGCCCTACTTTTGGTTTATTCATCCAAATTGTATTATTATACTGTATAATTCCATATTTATGACTGGATTCTGTGATTCCATCCACTTTTGATACATTTTGAAGACATTTCCAGAGTTTATCATCTCAGGTATGATGATGATGATAGAGTCGATCAGGAGGTTTGTGTTCGTACCTCTGACCTTGTTGATAAACTCCTCCAGTCGCCGTAGCAACTGAGCGTCCCTCTCAAAATCATAGAAGTGGTGCTCGACCCAGTGCCTGCACACATTCAGCACCCTGCAGACAGACAGAGATGGAGTGAGACGCTCTATGACACGTTAGTGCTGTGTGTTTGTGTGTGTGTGTTTGTACCTGAGCTGTACGGGTTGAACAAACTCTTTGCGGAAGCGTTTGAGTTCTGCACTCAGTGGCTGGTCTCCGTTCTCCATGGCCATCTGATCCGCTTCCGTGGGTTTGGGTTCTGGAATTTCAAACCTGGAACGCAAACACACAGAGAGATGTTTCAACGGACGTGACAATAACTTCATAGCATGAGTACAATAACGATAGCTACACAACTACAAATTTGACGCTTCAAAAAGTTCATAAAGAGATCGTAAAAGTAATCCATATGAATTGAGCGGTTTAGTCCAAATTTTCTGAAGAGACTCGATCGCTTTATATGATGAACAGATTGAATTTAGGCTTTTATTTACATATTACAACTCACATCAGTTGTGGTAAACCGAAGCTCAAGCATGTTCATCTGATGTGTGAAAACCAATGAGGTTCATTCTCAAGTGTTACACACAGGGTTTCTGCAGGTTTCATCAGATCTAATTTAATGCTTTTTAATGCCATTTTTTTTTTTTTTTAATGCCATTATATATATGTCGCTAAATGTCGATAGATGATGTCATATGGCAATTAGAATATTCAACATGTCATTGTTGCATTCGCATTCTGCCAAGTGTCAGCCCTTTACATTGCTACTGCTACCCTTTTTGCTCACATAATATATATTAATACAGCCAAATTCCCAATAAAATTGTTTCATCTATAAATTTTTCTGTTTTTGTTGTCAGACAATATGAAATGGTGACTGAAACGCAGCTCGACATTAAGCCTTGTCATTCACTTGTACGAGTAAAACAGTTGCTTGTCCGAAAAAAAAAAGGATTTTTTTGTGGTGTAAAAATAAATTAAAATTTTCTGAAGCAATATCCTTTCAGAATCCTTTGACATATTTAAATCTGCATATTTGTGATAGATTTGTGAAATCTTTGTGTGATTTGTAAAATGTATGATTCATCTTTAATTTTAAATTCTTAAATTCGATCAATAAATTTAATTAGAATAAGACACAAAGGGCTGTTAATCAAATTAAATCATTTACAAATTTACAATAAAACAATTACAACTGCATTAAATAATGTTATGGGATTGTAAGAAATGTTGGGGGGAAATTATACTTTTAAAAATTAAACTAAACCACCAGTAGGTGGCGTCAAGTAACCGTCTTAATAAGTGAGTCATTCATTCAAACGATTCATTCCAATGTCTGATTCATTCAAGAATGAGGCAGTTGTTTATGAATGGGTCATTAAATCTTTGACTCAACTGATTCGTTCAAAACATCCTATCCATCTCCATCCTAAATAGCATGTGACACTCAGTATGTATGCACATTGGGATGCAGGGTGAGTGTTTTACTGAGTTTCTTTTTGTGCGTGCTTCGCTCATGTTTTCCTCGAGATGGTGCGCGAGCGTCAACAGCGCAACCTTGTCATCATCAGTACATTATACAGACTATTTACACTAAATGTAATAAAATCAGTCAGTCATTCTCTCATTTTTTAATCAGGTCCTTGTCCGGTCGGGCAAGTAAAATTCTCTTTCACTTGCCCCTCAAAAAAAACACTTATCCCAGACTAATGGACAAGCGTTAATGTCGATGACATGTTAAACAGCACTAAAATCCTGATTTATAATTGAGACGTTGTCTGACAAAATCACCACACACATAAGATAAAGACATTTGCTGTGATTTTGGCTATGCGTACACATAAAATGATCACTCAGGTTAGAAGCAATAGTATCTATTTTATTTGTTCTCTGACAGAGCGCACAGCCTCAACTGAATGCGCTGCTCCTCTCAGCCACTCACTGAACAGCAGACGCAGAGAGCTCGCGCTCGTGTGGCAGAACCGGGGGGGTCTCGGAAGCTAGATCAGATTAACAAGTATATTCGTCACAATGCGTTTTCTTGGAAAAAAGTTGCAAAAGGGGTCTGAAGAGTTGCTAAGTTGGCAACACTGGTGCAGCCTTCTGTCTCCAGGCCCCAGCCCGCTGCTGTCTAAAACGGTGTTACAGCACTTTTGCACCAGCCGGAGGCAATTACCAAACTGGTTCCATGTGTGTATCACTCCAATGTACATATTTTGCGACAGCAAATCAAAGTTATTGATTTTGACTTCAGCGAGAACCAATGAGGTTCATTCTCATGTTACACATCACGTTTGAGTTTCAGCAAGAACCATTGAGGTTCATTCTTGTGTTACGCATCACGTTTGAGCTTCAGCGAGAACCAATGAGGTTCATTCTCGTGTTACGCAGCACGTTTGAGCTTCAGCGAGAACCAATGTGGTTCATTCTCGTGTTACACATCACGTTTGAGCTTCAGCAAGAACCAATGAGGTTCATTCTCGTGTTACACATCACGTTTGAGCTTCCACAAGAACCAATGAGGTTCATTCTCGTGTTACACATCACGTTTGAGCTTCAGCGAGAACCAATGAGGCTCATTCTCGTGTTACGCATCACGTTTGAGCTTCAGCGAGAACCAATGAGGTTCATTCTCGTGTTACACATCACGTTTGTGCTTCAGCAAGAACCAATGAGGTTCAATCTCGTGTTACGCATCACGTTTGAGCTTCAGCGAGAACCAATGAGGTTCATTCTCGTGTTACGCAGCACGTTTGAGCTTCAGCGAGAACCAATGAGGTTCATTCTCATGTTACACATCACGTTTGAGCTTCCACAAGAACCAATGAGGCTCATTCTCGTGTTACGCATCACGTTTGAGCTTCAGCGAGAACCAATGAGGTTCATTCTCGTGTTACGCATCACATTTGAGCTTCAGCGAGATCCAATGAGGTTCATTCTCGTGTTACGCATCACGTTTGAGCTTCCACAAGAACCAATGAGGCTCATTCTCGTGTTACGCAGCACGTTTGAGCTTCAGCAAGAACCAATGAGGTTCATTCTCATGTTACACATCACGTTTGAGCTTCAGCGAGAACCAATGAGGTTCATTCTCATGTTACACATCACGTTTGAGCTTCCACAAGAACCAATGAGGCTCATTCTCGTGTTACGCATCACGTTTGAGCTTCAGCGAGAACCAATGAGGTTCATTCTCGTGTTACGCATCACGTTTGAGCTTCCACAAGAACCAATGAGGCTCATTCTCGTGTTACGCATCACGTTTGAGCTTCAGCGAGAACCAATGAGGTTCATTCTCGTGTTTCGCATCACGTTTGAGCTTCAGCGAGAACCAATGAGGTTCGTTCTCGTGTTACGCATCACGTTTGAGCTTCAGCAAGAACCAATGAGGTTCATTCTCGTGTTACGCATCACATTTGAGCTTCAGCGACAACCAATGAGGTTCATTCTCATGTTACACATCACGTTTGAGCTTAAGCAAGAACCAATGAGGTTCATTCTCGTGTTTCGCATCACGTTTGAGCTTCAGCGAGAACCAATGAGGTTCGTTCTCGTGTTACGCATCACGTTTGAGCTTCAGCGAGAACCAATGAGGTTCGTTCTCGTGTTATGCATCACGTTTGAGCTTCAGCGAGAACCAATGAGGTTCATTCTCGTGTTACGCATCACGTTTGAGCTTAAGCAAGAACCAATGAGGTTCATTCTCATGTTACACATCACGTTTGAGCTTAAGCAAGAACCAATGAGGTTCATTCTCGTGTTACACATCACGTTTGAGCTTCAGCGAGAACCAATGAGGTTCATTCTCGTGTTACGCATCACGTTTGAGCTTCCACAAGAACCAATGAGGTTCATTCTTGTGTTACACATCACGTTTGAGCTTCAGCAAGAACCAATGAGGTTCATTCTCGTGTTACACATCACGTTTGAGCTTCCACAAGAACCAATGAGGTTCATTCTCGTGTTACACATCACGTTTGAGCTTCCACAAGAACCAATGAGGTTCATTCTCGTGTTACACATCACGTTTGAGCTTCCACAAGAACCAATGAGGTTCATTCTTGTGTTACGCATCACGTTTGAGCTTCAGCGAGAACCAATGAGGTTCATTCTCGTGTTACGCATCACATTTGAGCTTCAGCGAGATCCAATGAGGTTCATTCTCGTGTTACGCATCACGTTTGAGCTTCAGCGAGAACCAATGAGGTTCATTCTCGTGTTACGCATCACATTTGAGCTTCAGCGACAACCAATGAGGTTCATTCTCATGTTACACATCACGTTTGAGCTTAAGCAAGAACCAATGAGGTTCATTCTCGTGTTTCGCATCACGTTTGAGCTTCAGCGAGAACCAATGAGGTTCGTTCTCGTGTTACGCATCACGTTTGAGCTTCAGCGAGAACCAATGAGGTTCGTTCTCGTGTTACGCATCACGTTTGAGCTTCAGCGAGAACCAATGAGGTTCATTCTCGTGTTACGCATCACGTTTGAGCTTAAGCAAGAACCAATGAGGTTCATTCTCATGTTACACATCACGTTTGAGCTTAAGCAAGAACCAATGAGGTTCATTCTCGTGTTACACATCACGTTTGAGCTTCAGCGAGAACCAATGAGGTTCATTCTCGTGTTACGCATCACGTTTGAGCTTCAGCGAGAACCAATGAGGTTCATTCTCATGTTACGCTGCACGTTTGAGCTTCAGCAAAAAACAATGAGGTTCATTCTCATGTTACACATCACATTTGAGCTTCAGCAAGAACCAATGAGGTTCATTCTCATGTTACGCAGCACGTTTGAGCTTCAGCGAGAACCAATGAGGTTCATTCTCGTGTTACGCATCACATTTGAGCTTCAGCGAGAACCAATGAGGTTCATTCTCGTGTTACACATCACGTTTGAGCTTCAGCAAGAACCAATGAGGTTCATTCTCGTGTTACGCATCACGTTTGAGCTTCAGCGAGAACCAATGAGGTTCATTCTCGTGTTACACATCACATTTGAGCTTCCGAAAGAGATTTGTTCTTGTGCGTTTCGGTTGAGATTCTGTTTATGTATGCTGAATTAATTTCAGTCTAAATTCAATCTGTTCATCATATAAAGCAATCATGTCTCTTCAGAAAATTTGGACTAAACCGCTCAATTCATTTAGATTAGTTTTACAATCTCTTTATGAATTCTTTATAGCATCAAAGTGGTAGTTGCGTAGCCGTCAATGGAGGGACATTAATCTCTTGGATTTCATCAAAAACATCTTGATTTATGTTCTGAAGATGAACACGGGTTTGGAACAACATGAGGGTGAGTAAATGATAACAGAATTTTATTTTTAGTGAACTATCTCTTTAAGGTGCGTGTCAGTCTGACCTCTCCATGAGCAGATCCAGCAGCTCCTGAGGTTTGCAGAAAGATCGGTATGTGGTGAGAAACGTCCTGACGAAATTGGGATCTGAAAAACAAGGAAAACATTTTTTGTTTAACAAAAACCGTTCGATTATGTTTGTCAAACTATTTCCTTCCATCCACCGTTGACATGAAACAGTCCTGCGGCCGGTGAAACTACGAACTTCATTTAGTTAAAAGTGCCTAAATTTGAAACCCATTTCAAGTTGACTGTAATAAAATAAAAATCACTGCATCATGGAGATAATAATGAGATTTTTTTTGCATTACGGTAAAGAGAATTTGGGTGCTTAAATGTCATAATGTAAAAAAAAAAAAAAAAGAAAAAAGCAGCACATAATCGATCGACTTCAGGCCCGTATGTGGCGTCCATACGGAGTTTGCAGCATGATGGATCTGTTCTGTTCTGGCCGAAGGGAACAATAGAAGCTCAGTGAGCAATTCCAAACAATCGGCCTGGAATTATTCTAGCCAGGAAACAGACACACGGCTCTGACGCACAAGACACACATATACACAACACACACACACACACACACTTAAAATAGATTCAGGGCCTGCAGATTGTGATTCTAGTGTCTGGGGCCGAGAGAAAGTTCACACACACATTAAACTGAGTGTGTGTTTAAGAGTCACTCACTAATGATCATTAACCCTCATCCACACCCTAAATGAGCGCTGCGCTACACAGGACACACCTTTTCCCCTTCACACACAGTGTTCCTCCAAACGTCTGTTTCCTTTGCCTTATTAGAAACCAGTATTTGTGGGCCGCTGGAGGTTCCAGTGGAAAACTGGGTGCTATATTTACCTCAGAGCCTCTGAAGGAGGAAGTTTACTGGGGTGTGTGGAGCGAAAACACCCATCAGAGGAATTCAGAGTGACCCGCTCACCGACACCCAGAACATCTGCGTCAATCTCACCCAAACACCAGCGCGTCACGTTTCACCATATTACATGTTATATTTTGTGTAAAGACAGTGAATATTGATATTAGGATCATTAGGCCACGGGAGAGGATTTGTGAATGGCAGTGAAGCGATGCAACTGACGGCGTGGTCACATGACAATGAAAACATGACAATGTAGTACATCCAAATTTTATTCATATTACACACTCTCATACTATATAAAACATACTTTTAAACAGTAGTGAAGTAAGTTTAAACCAAATGTAGTAACTATTATACAGTATGCGATTTCAAACGCAACAAAAGTCATTCTCTTTACTGCAATATGATCATTTTTCTGTAATACAACGATTTAAATTAAAAATCAAAAATCAAATACTACCATGATGCACAAAGACTTTAAAATTTAAATATATGATTCACATTACACTAACGACAATTTGGGGGGTAAATGTGATCATCATAAAAAAATAAAAACAATAAAAACACACACACACACACACACTATATATATATATATATATACATATATATTAGTGCTGTCAAACGATTAATCACGAATAATCGCATCCAAAATAAAAGTCTGTGTTTACATAATAAATGTGTGCATACTGTGTATATATATAATGTATATATAAATACACACACACACACACACACACATATTTATTAAAACATATTATAAATATTTTAAATAATGTATATTATATATATAAATATTTATATTTATTTATAATATTAATAATATATGTAAATATAATATATTTATATATAATATACATTATATATAAATATGTAAATTTCTTAAATTTATACATGTATGTGTGTGTATTTATATATACATAAATATACAGTACGCACACATTTATTATGTAAACAGACTTTTATTTTGGATGCGATTAATCACAATTAATCGTTTGACAGCACTAAATATGTGTGTGTTTATAGATAGTTTATTTATATACATATTGTATATACATTAAAATAATATATATAAATCAAGAAAGTTATAATTTTATTATATATCTCAAGATTAATCGCGATTAATCGCATACAAAATAAAAGTTTGAGTTTGCATAATATATGTGTGAATAATGTGTGTAAATAATATGTATATATAAATACACACAAATTAATGTATATATTTAAGAGAAATATGTTATTTATGTACAAAAAAATGTATTTATATATAATATAAATTATATAAAAAATAAATAAATACATATACTTGTAAATATTTCTCAAATATATACATGAATGTGTTTGTATTTATATATACATAATAATTACACACAGTACACCCACATATATTAGGCAAACTCAAACTTTTATTTTGTATGCGATTAATCGTGATTAATCGTTTGACAGCCCTAATTTATTTATAATACATTCATGATATATTTATAAATAAATTATAATATTATTTATAAATCAATCAATTCATAATTTTATATACATACATCATTTTGGAACCAAAAATATATTAATAACTGATTATGTTGTAGTTAATGTATGCTTTTTCCTGAGCTTTTTGTTTTTCTATACATTAAAAATAAAACCTGTAGCTGCAGTTTGCCTTTTTTTGCCAAATAATTTTATTTTTTAAAAATACCTTAAGCAAGTGTAGTGTTTTGTTCTTACCTCATATTTAAAATATTGGGAAAAAATATATAAAATATTCATATTTTGATAGTTTAATAGATCATCACACAACAACATCCTCTTCTATATGTTGTTGACAGCTTCAGTGAGAAGTGAGAATCACTCATCTACTCAAACCACAGAGACTAACCCAAATCAAGCTGATCATGTGCAGATGAACCGCAGCTGTAGTGTGAAGCGCTCTGTGCGTGTGTACGAAACAAACCGCTGCTCTATTTATAGACTCATTAACATTTTGTTACTGTTCTCAGATTATTACTTCTGCCTTCATGAGCTTGAGTGATTTGGGTCGAGCTGATCAGCTGTTTAAAGAGTTTATCCCACCCTAACCACACACACACACACACACACACACACACACAGGAAGGACACTGTACAGATAACAGAGCTGAACTTGTGCTTTGTTCAAGAATAGCCGTTGTTTTTCTCTCTTATCAGTGCTAGTTGTGTTATCAGCAATAACAAAGCAGGTCGCCACACTGAGATCTGTGACGTAAACGAGACCAAATATTTACAGATGCTGAGGAACCAGCACAAAGGAGGCGAAGGGTTCAGCTGGACGAGGCCTTCGGTGTCTCTGTGCTCATTCTGGTGCTGTTGTTGTTGTTGTCGAGACTCAAGGTTGTGAAATAAATCAGTAATGCGCATTAGCGGTGGCTGGTAAACACCCTGTACGGTGGAGTAACTACTGAGTGCACAAAATCCAGCAGTGAAAGAACACGCCGCATTATGCAAAACCACACAAATATCAGTGATATTTTGGGTCAAACTGAGTCTAGATCATCCTTTTAGACTGCAAGGCCCATAATAATATTCAAAAGCACCACACCTTTTTCAGTTGTTCGTGATTTACTGCAGAAGGATTAAGGATTTAAGGATTGTTACTTCAAAAAGTACTGAACAGTCATATGAACATCACTCACCAGCGTACATGTGGAAGGTCAACCTCTCTATGAGCTTCAGCACCGTTCCGGCTTTGATGATGGGAATGCCGGATTTGGATTGGACGTTCTCCTCGAACACGACGTTCTCCTCGGAGTCTGGTTCGGCGAAACGGTACACCTCGGCTCCAGGAAGTCTCATCTGCTCCTCCTTCTCCTCCTGCAGCATGGCCGTGTCCAGCATGCGCTCCAGCGTGGAGCGGTACTGCAGCGAGATCAGCGCAGCCATCCAGCCGTTCTTCTCCTCTGCCGATTTGGCGGAAAACACCACACTGTTCCCGTCCTTCAGAATGATCTCGAAGGCGTGCCGGTACTCACCCTCCTTATCGTCCTTGTCGTTGATCTGGACCTGTTGAAGAACACGTGGATGTTTAGCTCCAGTCCTCTATCAGACACACACCTTTAGTGGTCGACCGATATTCTGCATTTTTTTTTAAACCATCGATACATGTCGGAAGCAGACTTTTATTTTGACAGTGTCTGAGCACCTGATAGTTCTTGTGTTTCGCAGATAAGTGTCGGAAGCAGATCTTCATTTTGACATTACCAGGACTTTTATTTTGACAGTGTCTGAGCACCTGAGAGTTGTCAGAAGCAGACTTTTATTTTACACTGTCAAAATAAAAGTCCTGGTAATGTCAAAATGAAAGTTTTTTTCTGACACTTGTCGGGCAAAAAGAAAAACTATCAGGTGTTCAGATACTGTCAAAATAAAAGTCCTTGTAATGTCAAAATTAAAGTATTTTTTTCTGACACTTATCGGCCAAACAGAAAAACTCTCAGGCACTCAGACACTGTCAAAATAAAAGTCCTGTCACTGTCAAAATAAAAGTCCTGGTAACGTCAAAATTAAAGTTTATTCCGACACTTGTCGGCCAAACAGAAAAACTCTCAGGCACTTGGACACTGTCAAAATAAAAGTCCTGGCACTGTCAAAATAAAAGTCTGCTTTTATATAAATAGTTTTCAACACTGATAATAATCAGAAATGTTTCTTGAGCAACAAATCATCATATTAGAATGATTTCTGAAGGATCATGTGAAGACTGGAGTAATGATGCAGAAAATTCAGATTTGATCACAGGAATAAATTTGACAATATATTCACAAAGAAAACACTTATTTTAAATTGTAATAATATTTCACAATTCTTACTGTATTTTTGATCAAATAAAATCAGCCTTGGTGAGCAGAAGAGACTTTGGCATTGGCCGATCACTACCCACCTTCCTCATGAAGAACTTCTCCTTCAGACGGTACTCGGCCGCACTGGCTCCCGGCAGACGCGGCTGGCCATGGTTGGACTTGCAGCAGATCATAAGGCCGTCGAACAGGAAGATGTGGCGCTCATGTTTGGCGCCCACCCGTGTGAGCGTTCCCTCCATGATGAACTCATTGCAGCACTGGCCGATGTCTTTGCCCTCCCAGCCGTCGATGTTCCTCTGGATCTCATTCATCTTCTTGATGGCTAGATGTTTGCCCTTCATCTGCTGACTGTAGAAGCGGCACGCCGACTCGCTGGATGGGCAGAACAATGAGGGAGGATGTCAAAAAAACTAGGGCTTGATTGACTATATTGATTAATCGATTTTAATTGTTTTTCATTTGATGATCTCGATCTCCAATAATCACAATATAAGTGCTTTTTATGATATGAAATAGACTCCGCTTTCAAATTCAGTTAGTTTTATAACAAAATAAAAAAAATAAATGTGATTTTAATGCTCTTTAATGTGTCGTGACAGATTGCTGTAGCGCCTCGTGAACCGATCATCTTTTCTTTACTACAAGTTATAGCACCAAATAAACAAGAATGAACATCAGAAGGTTTGTTAATAGATACAATACAACTTTACTGAAATTAATCATGTCTCATGTAATCGCTCAGTGTTTCAAGCGCGGAAAGACGTCAATAAATCTGCATAACATTACATTTATCACAGAAAAGCCGTGACCATTTATGACCATAAAATCAAAGCATTTTTTACCAAGGCTAGCATATTTTCAACTTTGGGTAAAAACGCCGCGATCATCACTGTTCTTCATTATTTAATGTATTTAAATCAATCTGTAATGAAATCAAGTTCAGTCACTGTTTACAGTCATGATTAGAAACATAATTATTAAAAAGATGATGTAAATGTGCCTAATATTATATCTAAAAATAAATAGCAACTGAATTAAATAGTTTGGACTTTTGTTAATTTTAACCTGTAATATTATAGTAATATACCGACTTCACGCCAATCAATCAGAATCAAGAGTTTGTGAATCAAATCGATTTGTGAAATCAGTGTCAATACCTAATGAGGGCGAACATAATGAAAGACATCAAAATATCACACTAAAGCTGTAGAAGAGGCTGAGAAAGGGAAATAAATCTGCTCTTCACACATCACTACTGAGGACTAAACCAAGTCCTGGAGTTCCTCATAACCACCAACATCTAGATAACAAGATTTCAATGTCCAGTCAGCTTTAAAGAGGACCTATTCGCTTCAAAGAGACAGGAACTAAACAGAGCGTTACTGACAGACTGGGAAGAGAGGAGCTGCAACAATGAGGAAAATAATGAACATTTGAGCAGGAAAACCTGTTCTAGTACAAATCAAAACTTTGTAAAAGTGCATTTTAGGTCCTCTTTAATTCGAACAGCCCTCCAGGACCTGAAGGAGACTCGCTTCTACACCATCAAATTCTTAGCAGGAGTCTGATTTTCTGTTATGTTTTGGGTGTTACGAATCACAGGGTGGAGGGGATGAATGAGTTAAAGACAGCAGGACTAGTTAAAGACTCTCTAAAGAGCATCTTACTTCTGAATGTTTTTGTGAACACACGAGCACATGCGCGTCACGTCAGAGCAGATGGAGGAGTGATGAGACGGCAGACTCTCTCTCCTCATGGCGCCACACACTGCGGACGAGCGACACTGCACTATTAAGGCCCGTTCACACCAAGAACAATAACGATATCTATATCAGCGTCCACACCAGCAGACGATATCATTCTGTTTATTATAAGAGCGCTGTCGCTTTAAATGCTCGAGCTCTTTAAAGCAGGAGAGATTCAGATGTTTTCATCGTTCCTCTGTGCCGTTTTCGTATATATTTTGTAGATTTTTAGAACCATATCTTTATCGTTATTGTCCTTGGTGTAAACGAGCCTTTACCTTCCACACACATTAGCAATTAAACACATTCAGGCACGACTGTAACAGTCATCGTTTCCTTCACAACAGAAACATTAAGTATTTAAACTCTTTAAAACGAAGAGCTTGTTTACATTGAAATCACTCAACTCTCTAACTAAAGGTATTGTTGGAAAAATCATTCGGTGTCTTCATTAAGGTTTTATTTGTTAACATTAGTTAACTGCATTAGTTAATGAAAAATAGCACTTTTTAGTGTTAATTTACTAATAAATTATTAAATCAAAAGTTGTATCTGTTAATATTATTTAATGGATCTGAGCTAACATGAACTAACCATGAACAGTTATAAACAGTTAACAGTTAACTAACAAAGACTAAATCATTCCGATCGGCCTCCGATAACCTTGTCTGATAGCTGCTCAAAATTCATTGGCCAATGGCGGACATGTTTTTTGAGATACGACAATGTCCTCAAAGACAGTCATGGCACATCAGATAAAGACACTGCATGCCAATTTTCAAGTCGATCGGATTAACAGTGAAATAGTTATGGCTAGGGCTGGGTAAAAAAATATCGATTTCTCGATTTTAATCGATTCTCATTTTTACGAACCGATATCGATTCTTAAATCCCAAGAATCGATTAGTCTAGTCTGTTTTCAGTTGATGAATGAGCAGAATGTGTAGCGCCTCCCATCCAATAAATCGCAATAATCTGAAGCAAAGTCTCAGATTTCAAATGACGTCCATCTTATTATCAGATTCAAAAAATAAACACCGTTTTGGCGCTGTTTAATGTGGCGTGACAGATAGCTTTAGCGCCTCAGTTAAAGAGAAGCATGTGATCATCCTCTCCTCTGCTTTAATACCAGTTACAGTGAAATAAACATGCATGAACATCTGAAGGTATGTTAAAATATACAGTACAACTTACTGAAATCCGTATCATGTCTCGTGTAATCGCTCAATCAGTGTTTCAACCTCGGAAAGACGTCAGCTTGTAAACAATGTCATGTGATGTCACATTTACCTCAGAAAAACATATTCAGTGACCATAAACTCATTAGTCAGCTAGAAAAGTGAACTCTAGAGAGCATCATTCTGATGAATATAGCTATGCACTGTTACATATTCATTGTAATTTTTAATGTTCTTCAATATTTAATGCATGTTTGAATAAATCAGTGATTTAAATGTTTATATTTCAAGAAAATGAACTGGAGTAGAAATATGATTATGTAATTCTAAACTTTATTTATAATAAAACATTGAGTGTAATTGAAGTGTTTGTATATAAATAAGTTAATTTGACCTTCAATATTATTATAGTAGTACCAACTGACTCTCATGTGTAGTTTACAGCATTAGTTGAGAGATTTTTTTCCTCTAGAAAATTTGCCATGTACTGTAACTGAAATACTACATCCAAAATAATCAATATCGAATCGAAATCGTAATCAAAAGCATGTGAACAGTAATCAAATCGAATCGTGAAAATTGTGTCAATACCCAGCCCTAGTTATAGCCATTTTTCCTGTTTTTTTTTCCTGTTATAGCGCCACCAAGTGGCCAGTTGCAGCGTCCCTTTTCATGCAACCACAGAATGAGCTCTTACATAGATGTGCCAAATTTGGTGAAAATATCTCATTCCGTTCACGAGTTATTGCCATTTTAGTAAAAGTGGCTCCGCCCACTTTGCACGTTTTGGCGGCCCTTAGAGACCATGAATCTAAATTTCAACACTTTTTTGATAATTATTAACAATCAGACTGCAGATAATCTATTTTGGTTTGTTCAAAAACCTAAGACTAGCTCGCAAAAGTAGGTCTTTCAAAAAAATCCCAAATACGCATAACGGTTTAGGAGTTATGAGCCATTTCATACTTTTGACCACTGTAGCGCCCCCATCAGGCCGAGCCTTGGTGACGTTGTAGACGGTGTGAGAATTACCAGCCCTCAAAGCTTCAAGTCTCTACAGCTTATAGTTTGGTCTGCCCGATCACTTTTAGTGGAGAATACTGATCCTTGGACATTTTAACAATTACAATAGAGTTTCAGCTCTACACGTTAATAAATACTGTAACAAATGCATTGCTCGTTGTTAATTAATGGATTAACTAACATTAATTAACAGGACCTTATTAGTGTTACAGATTCTTCAAACAATTCAGCTTGATTAAATCAACTTAACAATAAAGTTCCCATTAGTAAACATTGGTTAATGCATTAATTAACACTACTTTTGATTTTAATAATGCATTAGTAAATTAACATTAAGATTAACCAATGCTTTATTTTTCATTGTTAGTTCATGTTACTAATGTTAACAAAAGGAACCTTACTGTAAAACTGTAAAGTCTACTGTAAAGTAAAAGCATGAAACATCTCAGATGATGAAGAATCTTGTTCCTGCAGCCGCTGTCGATCGACTCTTTGTTCTAGTTTAAACGCACAGAAGCGAACAGCAAGAGCATCGATTTCTCCAAACACACACGTACCGTAAGATCAGCCATCCTTTCCACATACACGAACGCATAAAACCGCTAAAACACGATCAACAGCACATGAAAACGTCAGATCCTCATGATTCTTGAGTCCTTCAGCAGATGAAGGGCCGCTTTCCTCCTCATTCTCTCTCTCTGAGAACAACAATAGCAGTGCCGCCCAAACCCTGACGCAACAGACCCGTGTCCGTCCCGCTCGCCGGCTATTTTAGGGTCAGAGGGAAAC